>NC_083110.1:48443161-48724552 GCF_949774975.1 Lagenorhynchus albirostris | reverse complement strand
TGAGCCCACATGCCACAACTACTGAAGCCCGTGCGCCTAGAGCCCGTGCTCCGCAACAAGAGAATCCACCTCAATTAGAAGGCCGCGCGCTGCAACGAAGAGTAGCCCCCGCTCACTGCAACCAGAGAAAGGCCCACACACAGCAGCAAAGACCCAACGCAGCCAAAAATAAAAATAAATAAAATAAATACATTTATTTTAAAAAATATGTTAAGAGCACTAAAAAAAAGAATACTGTCTAGGGGCATATCTATATTCTGTGTTTCTATATATATATTTTTAATTTTGGAGTATAGTTGATTTACAATGTTCTCTTATCTTGTACTGTACAGCAAAGCGAATCAGTTATACATGTATATATCCACTCTTTCTTAGAATCTTTTCCAGTTTAGGTTATTAGAGTACTGAGAAGAGTTCCCTGTGCTATATAGTAGGTCCTTATTAGTTAGCTATTTTATATATAGTAGTGTGTATGTGTCAATCCCAATCTCTCTATTTATCCCTCCCTGCCTCCACTTTCCCTCCTGGTAACCATAAGTTTGTTTTCTACATCTGTGACTCTATTTCTGTTTTGTAAATAAGTTCATCTGTACCATATTTTTTAGATTCCACATATAAGTGATATCATATAATATGTGCCTTTCTCTGTCTTACTTACTTCACTCAGTATGACAATCTCTAGGTCCATCCATGTTGCTACAAATGGCATTATTTCATTCTTTTTTATGGCTAAGTAATATTCCATTGTATATATGTACCAAATCTTCTTTATCCATTCCTCTGTTGATGGGCATTTAGGTTGCTTCCATGTCTAGGCTATTGTAAATAGTGCTGCAATGAGCATTGCAGTGCATGTATGTTTTCAAATTATGGTTTTCTCTGGGTATATGCCCAGGAGTGGGGTTGCTGGGTCATATGGTAGTTTTATTTTTAGGTTTTTAAGGAGCCTACATACTGTTCTCCATCGTGGCTGTATCAATTTACATTCCCACCAACAGTGCAAGAGGGTTCCCCTTTCTCCACACCCTCTCCAGCATTTGTTGTTTGTAGATTTTTTTGATGATGGCCATTCTGACTGGTGTGAGGTGATACCTCATTGTAGTTTTGATTTGCATTTCTCTAATAATTAGTGATGTTGAGCATCTTTTCATGTGCTTTTTTGGCCATCTGTATAGCTTCTTTGGAGAAATGTCTATTTAGGTCTTCTGCCCATTTTTTGATTGGCTTGTTTGTGTTTTGATATTGAGCTGCATGAGCTGTTTGTATATTTTGGAGATTAATCCCCTGTTGTTCACTTTGTTTGCAAATATTTTCTCCCATTCTGAGGGTTGCCTTTTCGTCTTGTTTATGGTTTCCTTTGCTGTGCAAAAGCTTTTAAGTTTAATTATGTCCCATTTATTTTTTTTTAATTTTTCATTACTCCAGGAGGTGGATCAAAAAAAATCTTGCTGTGATTTATGTCAGAGAGTGTTCTGCCTATGTTTTCCTCTAAGAGTGTGAGATGATATCTCATTGTAGTTTTTTTTTTTTTTTTTTTTTTTCAGTACACGGGCCTCTCACTGCTGTGGCCTCTCCCGTTGCGGAGCACAGGCTCCGGACACGCAGGCTAAGTGGCCATGGCTCACGGGCCTAACCGCTCTGCGTCACGTGGGATCTTCGCGGACTGGGGAAGGTGGACTCTCAACCACTGCGCCACCAGGGAAGCCCCTCATTGTAGTTTTGATTTGCATTTCTCTAATGATTAACGATGTTGAGCATTCTTTCATGTGTTCGTGGCAATCTGTATATCTTTGGAGAAATGTCTATTTAGGTCTTCTGCCCATTTTTAGATTGGGTTGTTTGTTTTTTGTTATTGAGCTGCGTGAGCTGCTTGTAAATCTTGGAGATTAATCCTTTGTCAGTTGCTTCATTTGCTTCAAAAAAAGCTTTGAAGTTTCATTAGATCCCATTTGTTTATTTTTGTTTTATTTCCATTTCTCTAGGAGCTGGGTCAAAAAGGATCTTGCTATGATTTATGTCATACAATGTTCTGCCCATGTTTTCCTCTAAGAGTTTGACAGTGTCTGGCCTTACATTTAGGTCTCTAATCCATTTTGAGTTTATTTTTGTATATGGTGTTAGGGAGTGTTCTAATTTCATACTTTTACATGTAGCTGTCCAGTTTTTCCCATCACCACTTATTGAAGAGGCTGTCTTTTCTCCACTGTATATTCTTGCTTCCTTTATCAAAGATAAGGTGACCATATGTGTGTGGGTTTATCTCTGGGCTTTCTATCCTGTTCCATTGATCTATGTTTCTGTTTTTGTGCCAGTACCATACTGTCTTGATTACTGTAGCTTTGTAGTATAGTGTGATCATATGGTTTTTATTTTTCAGTTTGTTAATGAGATGTATCACATTGATTAAGTTGCATATATTGAAGAAACCTTGCATTCCTGGGACACATCCCTCTTGATCATGGTGTATGATCCTTTTATTGCATTGTTGGATTTGGTTTACTAGTATGGTCTTCTGTTACTTTTCTCTATTTTTGTAGGCTCAAAGTGGTAGAATGGAAAGTTTAGAATAGGAGCTAAGAAACACGTGCTTTAGCTTCACCTCAGCCAATAAGCAGCTGTCTCAAAGAGAGTCAGAGCTCTGGGGCTGCTTGTTTCCTTATCTGTGAAAAGCTGTAAAAATGTCTTCTCGGGCTTCCCTGGTGGCATAGTGGTTGAGAGTCCGCCTGCCAATGCAGGGGACACGAGTTCGTGCCCCAGTCCGGGAAGACCCCACTTGCTGTGGAGCAGCTGGGCCCGTGATCCATGGCTGCTAAGCCTGCGTGTCTGGAGCCTGTGGTCCATAAAGGGAGAGACCACAACAGTGAGAGGCCCACACACCGCAAAAAAAAAAAAAAATGTCTTCTCACTCTATTAAAAGGTCTGTATATTTTTGTTTTTCTCATTTATGTCTCAGCATCTGTTGAGTATTCTCTACTATAAAATGTGCTGAACATTTAAAAAATTCTTCAGCTAATACATTCAAGAAGTAGAATTTACAGTTTGCTTGGCTTTATAAACTTAAAAAAAACTGGAAATTATCTTCAGGGTTGGTGATTCCCACACCCTGATGCAATGTACACGTTTTCTTATGATCATTTTAATATGTAGTTGATTTCAGTTTGCTAGGATTTTGTTGAGGAGTTTTGTGTCTATGTTCATCAGGAATTGTGACCTGCAGTTTTCTTTACTTGTAAAGTCTTTTTCTGGCTTTGGTATCAAGATAATGGTGACCTTGTAAAATGAGTTTAGGAGTATTCTCTTTTCTTCAACTTTTGAAAGTGTTTGAGAAGGAATGGCATTAATTCTTTAAGCGTTTAGAAAAATTCACCAGTGAAACCATCTGGTCCTAGACTTTGCTTTGTTGGGAGATGTTTTATTACTGATTTGTATGTTTCTAAGAGTTTATCCATTTATTTAGAAGTTCTCCCTCCACCCCAAGACAGTCTCCCCTTCTCCACTGGGGGGAAATTGTGTTTACTCTGTGGAAATACTATACACTATGTTATTGGGAACAGCAGATACAGTTGGGAGTGCAGGGTGAAAGTGAGGCACCATATGAAAACAAGGGGATTAAATGAAAACCATACTGAAAGGTGAGATACCCTGTCCCCGCACCCAGGCCTCATTGGACTCCCAGAACACTAGCAGCCAAGCTTCTGACCTCAGGGCAAAAGACCGAGATGAATCTTTGGAGAAACCGACCAAACTGAGAGCAAAGGTGCTAACCCTTGGGAGGTGCAGGAACTACATCCAACAAAACTGGATCCAGAGCTCCTCATTCATAATGTGGCTTGCGAATTCACCAATTCTTCCATCCAATCAGCTTTTTAGCATCTCGCTCTTAAATGAGAGGCTGCCACCAATCTCTTGGGAGGGGAGAGGGATTGGAGGTTGAATCAATCACAAATGGCCAATGATTTAATCAATCATGACCATGTAGTGAAGCTCCCATTAAAAACCCAAGAGGACAGGATTTGGAGAGCTTCCAGGTTGGTGAACATGCGGAGACTAGGGCGAGTGGTGCACTAGGAGAGAGCATGGAAGCTCTGCACCCTTCCCCTATGTAACTCTTCCATCTGGCTGTTCCCGAGTTATATTCTTTTATGGTAAACCAGTGATCTAGTAAGTAAAATGTTTCTCTGAGTTCTGTAAGCCATTCTAGCAAGTTTATCGAACTTCTGATTCATAGCCAGTCACTCAGAAGTATGGGTGACAACCTGAACTTGTGACTGGTGTCTGAGTTTAAGGAGGGTGTCATTGGAACCCTGTTATTAACCCTATAGCAGGTTAATCAGAAGAAGCAAAGGTAATAACCTGAAGCTTTTTCTGTTATTTATCAAGTTGAGGTGTTCCCTCCTATTCCTGGATTTCTGAGAGTTTTTATCATGACCAGGTGTTGAATTTTATCAAATACCTTTTCTGTATCAATTAATATGATCATGTGATTTTTTGTTTTTAGCCTGTTAATATGGTGGATTATATTGATTGATTTTCAAATATTGAATGAGACTTGCTTCCCTATTCTAAACCACATTTGATCATTTTTTATATATTACTGAGCTCTATTTGCTAATATCTTGTAACAAATTGTGCATCTATCTCCACGTAGGATATTACTCTGTGGTTTTCTTTTTCTGTTCTTTGTCTTGTTTAATGCCAGGGGAATGCCTATTTCATGGAAGAAGTTAGAAAGTATCCCTTTTTCTCTAATTTTCTGGAAGAATTTCATAGAATCAGCATTAATTCCTCTTTAAACATTTGGTCGAATTCTTCAGCAAAACCATCTGGCTCTGGAGATTTCTTTTTTGGAGGAAGTTTCAAATTATAAATTCAGATGATCTGTGTAATATATTTTTAGTGTTACATATTTCATATGAATTTCATAGTTGTGAACAGTTTATACTCTGAGAAATTGGTACATTTCATCTAATTGTCAAATTTATCTGTGTAGAGTTATTCATGGTATTCCCTTATTATCCTTTTGATGTCTATAGGGTCTGTAGTGATATAGCCTGTTTCATTTCTGAGACTAGTAGTTTGTTTCTTTACTCTTTTTTTCTTTGCCAGTATTACTAGAGACTGATTGATTTTGTTCTTTTTTTCAAAGAACCACCTTCCCCACCATCTCATTAATTGTCTCTGTTTTTCTATTTCCGTTTGTATTTATTTCCATCCTTCTCTTTATTTCATTCCTTTTTCTTGTGTTGGGTTTATTCTGTTCTTTTTTTCTAATTTCTTGAGTTAGGAGCTTAGAATATTGATTTGAGATTTTTAATTTTTTTCTAATATAAGCATTTATTGCCATAATTTTCTGAGTATTGTTTAACTGTGTCCCACAAATTTTGATATGTTGTATTCTCATTTTCATTGTGTGTTTATACAGATATCTTAAGACTTCCTCTTTGACCCATTATTTAGAAGTGTTGTTTTAGTTCCAAATGCTTGAATATTTGGAGATTTTCTGGTTATCTTTCAGTTATTGCATTTTACTTTGATTCCACTGTGGGCAGAACACACTCAGTATGATTTTAATTCTTTTAAATTTGTTGTGGTTTGTTTTATGGCTCAGGATATGGTCTATCTTGGAATACGTTCCCTGAGCATTTGAATAGAAAGTTCGACATACCTTGTTTAAGCACACTTCACTTTATTGCCCATTACAGATATTGCGTTTTCTACAAATGAAAGGTTTGTGGAAATCCTGCATTGAGCAAATCTTTTGGCACATTCCAACAGCATTTGCTCTGTCACATTTTAGTAATTCTCGCAATGTTTCATACTTTTCATTACTGTATTTGTTAAGGTGATCTGAGATCAGTGATCTTTGATGTTACTTGTACTTGTTACTTGTACAACTCACTGAAAGCTATGGTGATGTCTAGCATTTTTTAGCGATAAAATATTTTTAAATGAAGATATAGACATTGTTTTTTTTAAACATAATGCTATTGCACACTTAATAGACCGCAAGATAAAGTAAACATAATTTTTATATGCACTGGGAAAACAAAAATTTTGTGTGACTTGCTTTATTGCAATTTTCATTTTTTTTTTTTGCAGTGGTCTGAAATTGAACCCATAATATCTCCAAGATGTACCTATATGATCTGCTGTTGTTGCATGGAGCATTCTATAAATGTTGATTAGCTGCTATAGGTTGATGATGTTATTGAGTTTTTTCTATACCTCTGATGATTTTCTGTCTAGTTTTTTCATCACTAGTTGAGAGAAGGATGTTGGGGTCTCCAACTGTATCTATGGATTTCTCTCTTTTTTCTTTTCTATCATTTTTTACTTTACATGTTTTGAATATCTCTTATTTGGTGCATACAGATTTAGGATTACTGTGTCTTCTTAGTGAATTTATCCTTTCATCATTATATAATATCCCTCTGTGTCCTTGGTAAATTTCTTTCCCTTTGTCTGATATTAGTATAACCCTGCTTTTTTTAACTAATATTTGCAAGTTATATCTTTCCAACTTTCAAAATTTCAGCCTCTCTATATTTTTATATTTAAGGTGAGTTTCTTATAGAAAGCATATAGTTAGCCCATGTTTTCTCTTGTAGTTCTTTTTAACCAACTGCCAATCTTTATTTTTTAATTGGTGTATTTAGACCATTACTTTTAATGTAATTGTTGTTTTAGAAATGCCATTTTTTGGTAGGCTCTCTCCTTTTTATATTTCTCTTCTCTTTCTCTTCTTCACTGTTGTTTATTTGACCATTTTTAGATTCCTATTTGATTTATTTGAAGTGTTTTTGAGTGTATCTCTCTTTGTGTAGCTTTTTTAGTAGTTGATCTAGGTATTAAGTTACACACACATAACTTACCACAGTCTACTGGTGTTAACATTTTACCAGTTTGAATAATGTGTAAAAATCTCCCCGCCCCGCCTTTATATCCATTTACCCTTCACAGTTGTAAAATAATTGTCTTAAATATTTCTTATATATACATTGAGAACCACTTGCTAGTGATATTAATTCTGCTTCAACCAACAAACATAATTTAGGAAACTCAAGAGAAGAAAGTCTATTATTATTTTCCTATATTTTTGTTGTATTCATTGTTCTTTCCTCCTTCCTGATGTTCTGCAACTCCTTATTTTATTATTTCTTTCTGTTTAGAGAATTTTCTTAGCCATTCTTTTTAGGGTAGATCTGCTGGTGACAAATTCTTTTATTTTCCCTTCATCTGAGAATATCTTGATTTTTCCCTTCATTTATGAAGGATATTTTCACTGGTTATAGAATTCTGGATTGACAGTTCTTTTCTTTCAGCACTTGTATAATCCTGTGCTACTTCTGGCCTTCACAGTTTCTGATGAGAGATCTACTGGTTTTTTCTGTAGTGTTTGACTGGGCTAGAACACTTACTGGCTAAAAATTTTATATCTTGGTAAGCTGTTCCTTTCCTGGTCCTTTGACTAGAAAGGACCAGGACTCTTATTTCCTTGGGGCTTTTTTTGTATCTTCCCAGTGCCACTTCCTGGTTACTGGCTTCTCTAGCATCTGGTTTGGGATATGTGAGTCAAAAAGAAAACCCCAGGGAACTCAAAACTATGTCACTCCTTAAGCCCCTAGCCAGTTTGCCTTCTTCACTTTACCATTCAGAGTCTTCTTACATTTGTTTTACATATAAGGTCAATCATTTTTAGCTGTACTTATTTGGAAGACTAGGAAAAAATGTCTACTCCACCTTTAAGGAAGCAGAAGTAGGGAACGAAGCCGAGGACATTCAGAGCCAGCTTTCATGGGAATCGAGTGAGGTTAAACAAAAAAAAGGGAAAAGGGCCAAGAAAATTCATAGGATTGGAGCTGTGAGGACTAATTCTTATTTTTCGCTGACTGTTGGTTTGTGGTTTAGCCTAATTTAAAAGCCCAGGCCCAAATCCTGTATGACCTTAAATGGCTTCCTGGCAAAATCTTCAAATTTCTTTGAATGGAACTGTTTTATTTTGTGTGCATACATGCGTGTGCATGTGTGCGCAACATTCAGGCACAAGCATGTTCACATGCACACGTGTGTGTCAGGGAGTGTAGTGGTAGTAATGGAGATACAAGACTGGGTGAAAAAATAACATCGAAGTAACTTTACTTCAACCGGCTTTTTTCCAGCAGGATTCTAAAAATATTGAAGATTTTTAAGTGCCTGTTGCTTATTTGCATTTAGAAAAGAAGGTCATATCATTTAAGAAAATAATAGCCTTAAATAAAGGATTTGTTTAATTATGAGGTGTGATATAAGGGTCAAATAGATCAAAATATCTTAAGTGGATCACAGTCTATTTTTGCATCACGATTAGTTGCATAAAATATGCAGAAATATAATGGCCAGTCTTCAAAATCATGACCTCCAAAGTGATGAAAACCAGAAAAAGTAGGAATTAAGTCAGAAAGCAAAGATTTAATACTTGTATAGAAATTGTTAGTGATTACTTAGGTTGAAGTCATTCTAGTGCCAATTCATTTAACAATGGTTGAAAAATTAAGCAATTTATAGTCTATAGCAAAAGTCCAGGAAAAATCTGGTCAGCTTGACTCATTGAAGCATAACTGAAATTTCTAATTTAGAATTTAGAGATGCAGAGACTTCAGTGGTTACCAATATAAGAATTATTTGTTCTGCTTCTCAGCCACCTCACTATTAATTTGACTCTTGAACTGAAGGGAACTGTGCTTGTCTGTAAAACAAATCATCCCATTGTTAAACAATTCAAAAAATTACGAAGTAAACATTCCCCCTAATATCTTCACATCTGTAAATTTGGCCACTGGAGAGGAAGTGACATCGTAGTGGCCAGGACAAGTTCAAGTCGACATTCTGGCTCTTCCATTCACCAGCTTTGCTCCCTCGTAACACTTAATCACTTTTTGGCGGTTTCCTCCTGTATGAAATTGGAACAAAATATCATTTCTAGCCTATAGGGCTGTTATGAGATTTCAAGAAACATTGTGAAAGTGCCTTGGAAATCAGCAAGTGTTAAATACATAGAAAGCATTATTGCTCATTCTAATAGACTTACATAAAATAAGTCTACAAGCTCATCCACATTCACAATGTGACTTAATTTTAGTAAGTCAATGATTATACGCTAAAGGCTCATAAATCACCTACTACATAAGCAATTTCAGGATTCTGCTATGAATATTACAAGCTTATAAAATCGGTAATTTATAGCATTTTGCCTTTTTTTTTCTCTTTCAAGTATTATTTGCCAGTCTCTACCTATCTGGCAATGCCCCCATTCTCTCAAATTCAAGGGTACAAACTTTGAATTATAAAATGAATAAATTCTGGGAATCTAATGTCCAGCATGGTGATGAGAGTTAACAATACTCTATTATACACCTGATTTGCTAAGACAATAGATCTTAAGTGTTCTTATTAATACACACACACACACAAACACACACACAAATGTAAGGTGATGGAGGTGTTAATTAGCTTGATTATGGTAATTATTTCGTAGTGTATACTTACATAAAATCATCATCGTAAAGATAGACAATTTTTATTTGTCAATTATACCTCAGTAAAGGTGGGGGAAAAACAGTGGATCTACCATCACGTCAACTATTTGAGAGAGATGCCATTTTCAAAGGAATCAGAGCTTCTTCTAATATTTTATGTTTGGGATTTGAGTCTTTTTGAAGCCAAAGTTAAATTAAGTGGGAAAGTACAAGATAGGACCCAAACCCTCAAAATAACTCCAAATCTTTCTTTTGGCCTGAAAATTATTGATCTAAATTGAGGCAGAAATAAACTAGGGATTATGTTTCTTTACCTTCTCTTATGACTTCTGGAAAGTTCTTGGCACTGAGAGACCATGGGTTAAAGGGAATATTTAAAAAATAAAGTTCACATAGTGTTTGTCTGAACTGAAATATCTAGTCTGATATCACTCAACTGAATTATTTAGTCTGATATTTTTTATTGATCAGAGAAATAACTAGTATCCCCCAGGGTCCAGGGCCCAGTGATGGTATCTAACTAGCTGTGATAGTCCAGATGTGTGGCTGCTTCTGTGACTCAGGTGCCTTGCCCCTGCCTGGTTTTAATGCAGATTGTCTCTGCAAGGCAGGGAGAAGTGAACAGAGTTGGCCTAACATGGAGGTAGACCAGGCAGCTTATCACATAGGGTATGATAATGTAAATGAGTTTGAAGGGCAACAACCATGGCTGTACATCCATGAATGCAATGTTTACAAATACGTGATCTCTTTAAATCTTGTGAAGAAGATATTACAGTTATAGTATCTAATATATTGACAAAGAAACCGAGACCCTTAGGAGTTAAGAAAACTTAACTGAGCAAGAAGTGGCAGATATGGGTCTCAAACTCAGGTCTTATGATCTCCAACTCATCTGACACCACTGATCCCTTAAACACATATTGCTCTGTGTTGTAGCTCACATTGTTGTTAGTTTTTAAAACTCTGGTATTAATTAGTTGTTCTTATTTATAGTCTCCCAAAGTTGGGTATAAGAGCCAGGCTTGCTATTTCTTTATTTTTCCCCAAGCACCTAACATGTACCCTTATAACAAAGTGTTTGTGAAAAAATTTCTACTGAGTCATAGTTAGTGTATTATCTTATTAGCATCAGTTGGTATTTAGCAGACATCTGGATGTACACATTTTGACAGGTAAGGGAGGTATAAATCCTGAGCAAAGGACATGGACAGAAATAATATGAAATTCTGGGAATTATGAAGTTAAATTCATAAGGGGAGCTGAGGTTGGGCTCCTGGAGGAACTGCTGAAGAAGGAAAAACAGCTGAAAAGAGTGTATCTGAGGTGGAAGTGATACAGTACAATATTTTACCATCTGGCCAATAGACCGTAGGTATAAAGAAGAACTTAAGGAGAATTAAAGGACAAAGTCCTTTTGAGGATTTTGTCTTTTATTCTGATCTTGTTACTTTTTCCGCATTAGCACTCTTTGCTGCCAAATCTTTGAGTTAGGGGATGTCGCTACAGATTCTTCTCCATCCTCTTCCCAGCCTCCTTTCTTCCATGTCTTTCCAGAATGAAAATGACCATAATGTTTAATGTGTATCTAATTATAAAAGGAATATATATTCAAAAATCACAGAAAATATGACCAAATTTAAAAAGACAAGAGGAAAATCTCTAAAAGGAGTTTCAAGAAATAACCACCATTCAGGGACTTCCCTGGTGGCGCAGTGGTTAAGAATCTGCCTGCCAATGCGGGGGACATGGGTTCGAATCCTGGTCCTTATGCTGTGGGGCAACTAAGCCCGTGCATCACAACTACTGAGCCTGTGCTCTAGAGCCCACAAGCCACAACTACTGAAGCCCACACACCTAGAGCCCGTGCTCCACAATGAGAAGCTGGCGCACAGCAATGAAAACCCAACTCAGCCAAAAAAAAAATAAAGCTATTAAAAAGAGAAAAAGAAATAACCATCATTCAGATTATATGGCTCTTCAGACTTTCTATATGAATAAACACACAGAGTAGAATTCAATACTATTTTATCAACCTCTGTTTTAACTTAGCATCACTTCTAACAGTTGCAGAAGATGCCGTTGCAAGGTGTGGTCCATATTTAAAGCCGATTTCCTGTTATTGGGCATTCAGGTTGTTGTAATGAACATCTCTATAAACCATCTTTGTCAGTTCGCATGATTATTTTCAATAGATAAAATCATAGAAATGGAATTTCTGGGTCAAAAGAACTGCAAAATTTGAAGACTTTTCAAAAATATTTTTAATATTTCCTTGAGAAATCTTCTAACAGGAATGTCCTTGTACTCTCTCCAATACAGGTCATTATCAAACTTTTTAATCTTTACAAGTATAAGAGTTTTAAAAAGATTCAATTTATTGTTTTATTGAAGTATAGTTGATTTACAATGTTGTATTAATTTCTGCTGTACAGCAAAGCGACTTACTTATACATATATATACACTGTTTTTTATATTTTCCGTTATTGTTTATCTCAGGTTACTGAACAGTTCCCTGTGCTATACAGTAGGACCTTATTGTTTATCCATTCTATATGTAATAGTTTGCATCTACTAAACCCAAACTCCCAGTCCATCCCTCCCCCACCCCCTTCCCCTTGGCAACCACATGTCTGT
This sequence comes from Lagenorhynchus albirostris, assembly GCF_949774975.1. Taxonomy (NCBI): domain Eukaryota; kingdom Metazoa; phylum Chordata; class Mammalia; order Artiodactyla; family Delphinidae; genus Lagenorhynchus; species Lagenorhynchus albirostris. Next base: position 48,712,399 of record NC_083110.1, on the reverse strand, counting down.
TCTCTGTCTTTTCATAGATAGTTCATTTGTGTCACATTTTAGATTCCACATATAAGTGATATCATCTGGGGTTTTTCTCAGTTCACCTAGTATGATAATCTTGAGTAGTATCCTCAATTTGTATTTAATTACTAGTAAAGTTGATCATTTTGAAAATAGAAATGGGACATATTTTATATTATTTCTTAATTTTGTAAATTTTCTATTGGTGTTCTTGCTGTAGTAATTATATTTGTTCCTGATTTGTAAATATACTTTATATATATTTATGGCTGGGTAATGTTCTGAGATATAAATTTTATTTTTCTTCCTGCATTCTCTTGTCACCCCCTGGAATTTTGTCTTCCCCTCATTTATGACTTTGTGCTTTACTGCCTTAGGGGAGATATGAGTTGTAGGAAACAGAAGTAGCTTGAAAGAAATTCTAGTTTCCCTTCCATCTCCCTCCACCTCAAATCCTTAGACTCATCGAAGAGCACAAGATTTGAGGAAACTGGTGAAGGGCCAAGAGAAGTGGGAAGGGGAGAGAGTTTTCTCCTAGACCAAAAAAGTGATTCTTTTGTCTGGGGGAATTAGCAATATTTGATCTGACAACCAAATGTTTATATCCATATTCATGAGACAGTGTAACTAATCTGGGTAGTTTACAGGAAGCAGCTCTTTTATAGCTATCTCCAGCATAGACACATCTCTGAGACTCATTACATTGTTTGCAGCCACTGTAGGTACTTAACTCTGTCACCATGAAGTTGACAGGTGATTGCTGGGAAATAGGATAGTGTCGTGGAAAGGTCACTCTCAGGACATCAGAAAAGTCATCTGAGATGTGCTTCTGTCTGCCGCTGATTGACCTTGGATACTCATGGAACTTCTTAAAATTCCCCTTCTCATTATATGAGAGACATAACCAGTAATACCAACAGGAGAAAATCATTTCAGAGTCCTTGGAATCTGTCATGTCACTTATCAGACATTGATTCAGTGCCTGCTGTGTGCCAAGCACTGTTGTAGGCACAGAAGCTACCAGAAAGAAAGAAACAACTTCTCTGCCTTCAGGGAATATGGACACATATACCCAGGGAATTCTAATACCTCATAAAAACCTATAATTTAATATTCTATATTTTATAGTTTTTATATAAAATGTTTATTGTAATTTTATAGCAGTATTATTCAGTGCTCCAATTGAGTGAACAAAAATCACAGTAGAGCAAGTAAGACAATAGCTAATTGTTTATAAATTATAAAAAAAATTGTCTCTAAAACATAAATGGTTTAGTACTACTGGATTTTTGGAAAAATAATTTTTCAGTGCTTGATGATCTAAATGGTAGGCAAAGTTTATGCTCAGGGAACAGTAAAACAATTGTAACCTCAAAATGAATGAGCAGAAGTATTTGTTCATAATTGAATATTAGGTATCTCCAAAGAAAGGGAAAATAATCATGAAGGGTAAAATGAGTGTTTTATTGGGCTTCATCTCATTTCATCTTATAATTTAGAATCTTTTTTACCTTTGAAGGAAAAATGGTGGGAGCACCAAAGGGCTTCACCCAGTCATGCTGCCTGCAGGTACCCTGATTTAGTGGCAGTCTATTGCAAGACTTGTTCCTCTGATATATGGATCACTCCGTGGACTCTCTTTGCAATTAATGGACATTTTATTCAAGCATTCCCACTACAAGGTTAGCAGATGTGGGCAAAGGAGAGGAAAGCAAAAAAGCCTGATTTGGGAACTTGCTGGCAAGGGTTTTGTGGCAGGGGGCTATTCAAATGATGCCTTTCCTTGGCTTCTCTGCTATATTCATGTATGCAGTTAAGAATTGGCCTTATATCTAAAATTCATTTGGGAACGTTCATTCCATTAGGATTACTGTCAATGTCTCCAGACTCCCCACTTCCAAAGTGAGAGACTAAATAACAGGATTTTTCACAAGTCTCATTCTTTAAGAAGGTTTGCTAATACTCAGTTGGAAAAGTTAAAATCTACAAGCTTGATGACTTAAATGTTTTTGAAAAATCAGTTAAAAAAAGGTACCTCCTGCCAGCCACTGGAACTGTAGATGAGTTGAAATGCTTTCAATTTCTCTTGCTATTCAAAATGAGTCTCTAGTGTTTTTGCACTTTAGCCAAAAGCTTTTAGCCTTAGTAAAAAGCCCTCTGAGTCACAAGATAAAATGTATGTGCATTTTCCCATTGCCTATCTTCAATCCAGATTTTCCATGTTTAAAAAGAAAATAACAAAAATGCAAGGTTTAAGAAGTCCCTGGTCACCTGCAGTCAAAACTGCATTTAACTCAGTTAACATTCTCTAAGCTGAACACAGGACGGAGTGCTACATTATCCAAGTAGCTTCTTATTTTTAGCATCAGAAGAGATTTGATGGTCTATATTAGTCTGATCACTCTCTTTAGCAAATGTACCGAGCTATAAGAAAATATCTAGGGAAGGTGGGCTTTTTAAAGATTGAAACCCATTGTGTTCTATATTGCTTCTTTGTAGGATGGTGCTCAACTCTGTTTTCTTGAGTAGGAAAGGAAGATGCGCAGGCTCAAACCAAGGCGGCACCTGTGCATGAGTGGGGCAAGGCAGTGAGGAGGTCGGTGGCAGGCACAAGCAGTAGGGTTGTACCCAAGGTCATGTGACACCATGCGCATATTACATATCTTGTCTTATTTCATCTTCATAACAGCCTTGAAGATGTGGGCATTACTATTCTTGTTCTACAGACGAAAAGACCAAGAATTAGACAAGATCAGTGACTTGCAAAGATCAGGTAGCAAACACCTGGTTATGAATTAGTCTCAGCTTTAGTCTGCTCGAAAGTCTATATGCTCCATGCTGGTTTTCTACATCTGCCTGGGAGCTCAGAAAAATGGAAATTCTCCCTCTTCCTGCTGTGTTCCTCACAAAATGACCATATGATTATTCTGATGGGTTAGTGGAAAGTATACCGGATTTAGGATCAAAGGCTCTTGGTCCTAGATCTGGGCCTTGATCCCACTACTGATCAACAATGTGATCCTGGCCAGGTAGAACTTCTCCTCGGTTTAGTTCAGTGCTGGGTTTAGAGAAGGTGAAAGACCGGACATCCCATTGCCCTAGGAATCTAACAGTGAAGTCTGCTCCTTTCCTTCTGTTTTTATATTAGAATTTGCCTAACTCAAAAGTTGCTTTAGGATCAAACTAGTCTTGTATTCTCTGAGAAAGGACTTTGTATACTACAAAGCACAGGGTTGATCTAAGGGTTTTTTTTAGACTGAAATTTTCATATTATCACCTCTGCTTTAACACAATGAAGACATTTATTTAAATTAAAATGTTATATGGGAGTGGTAAACATACTGAGCCACTGTGTAACATTAACAGTTGAGCATAATTCATGACCAGATTAGCTTTCTGGTGATCTAATTTGGGTTCAAAGAGAATTATTAGGGGATAGTACAGATTTTCATTATTTTTAATACCTTTACATTAAGAAGCATAAAGCCTTATGAAAAGTTTTAGAAATAAAAAAGTTAGGAGTAAAAGATATACTATTTTATTATCCAAAAATAAATACTGAAAGTTATTTGTATATTTCAGAAGCCTTCTTTTTCCCCCTTGCCTTCTCTCTCTCTTTGGGAAGTAGTTGTGTATGTGTGTTTCTGTGTGTACGCATACACATGTATGTGTGTTTGAATATATGATATAGGGGTCATTCAATAAACACAACTTTATATTCTGCTAATTTCACTTTATGTTACACTGAATTTTTCTATGCTCTTATTGATCTTATTCTTTAATTGCTTCATAAGAGTCCCCTAATTTTGGACACTAGATTCTTTCCAATTATTTACAACTCTAAATGATGTCTTAGCAAATATTCTTTAATGTTTGTGATTCCCTAAAATTCTGATTATTTCTTTAGAATAGATTTCTTGGGCTAGGTCAAAGAATATAAGCTTTTTAATCCTTTGCATAATGCCTAGTTTCCCTCTAGAATGTTTACACTAATTAACATTCTCATCAACAGTTTCTAAAAGTCTCAGTTTTACTTTCTCCTTGCCTACACTGAATATTTTTACAAGCCCATTTTTTTTAGTAAATTGAAAGGACATAAAATTACATTTCAAGAAATGTAATTAGAACAAACAACATAGGATGAAAGAAAATAATTACAAAAGTGCCCATTATTCACTGAAAGTATGCATATAGGTGACTAATATGGAGAATCACTCTTACACTCCCAACCTTTTGTCATTTCACTGTGATAGTAGCTATACAAAAAGTTGGGAGTAAAGTAGCAATTCCCCACATTACATGCTATACAAGCACTGTCTACATTGGACGTCATTGTTCAAAATCATAGCTGAATTGGTAAGTAACAGCTTGCTGTTTGGTTTGATTTGTAGTTCTTTGATTATTAGAGATACAAGCATTTTGTTCGATACTTATTGTCTCTTTCATTTATTCTTAAAAGACAGGACTTTCAGTCTGTGAGAGAGTGGTCTTTGGAGTCAGGCAGCCTGGTTTGAATCCAGGAACTGACGCTTTCTAGATATTTGACCTGTATCAGGTCACTTGCACTTTCCTGTACTTTAGTTTCCTCACCTAAAAAGTGAGGGTGATGTTACTAGTATGTATCTCATAACATTAATTCATGTAAATAATCAGTGTGTTAACCCAAGTACATATAAGAATGGTATATTAATCCTTAACATATGTCAACTTGATTTTATTTGTTCATTTTGTATTTGGGTTCATTGATATCCTTTTGTCTATTTTCTATTACAGTTCTTTTCTCCTATTGATTAACAAAAATGTTAACATTAGCTTTACGGTTTGCTGTCTTCCTTCTTTCTGAGAGTGGGCAGTAAAGTAAGAGATCAGAAGGAAGATGAGACTCAAAACTGACACAGAAAACACACGCACTCTTCTTTTCGTACGAGGGCTGGCTTAGATATCGCCTCTCATCACTAGCCTATGACTAGTGCAGTGGAAAGAGTCTGGGATAGCACAGATCATTGAATCTTTATGCATAATGAATTCAGCCATCCTAAACACATCCAAGGTATCTCAAAGCACCCAAGGTATTTGTGTATTCTTTTGAAAGACCTCATCTTTTGCGTAGGCAAAAGATGAGGCTCCTTCACAATTTAATAAGGTGATAAAGCTAGTGCAAGTCAGACTGCAGGACTTAAAGGTTTGGCTTGTCAGTCCACTTTTGAGATTGGGGTCTAATATGTCATCAGTGTGTGCAGCTCCCTTATGAAGTGGTTGCTGGGCAACCAGACCGTGATTTGGTAGAAATAGTAGGCACTTCTTTGAATCATGATCTCACTGACCATTTTCACTAACATATTTACTGTTCATCACAATTCCCTTCCATTTGGTTTTCTGACAATCTAATGTCACTGTTCTCTGACTAAAAATACTTTCAAGTTTAATGAGATTTCCACTTTTTACTCTGTTCATTCTCATCAGCAAAACTAATGGGTTGCCAAGACATTTTATTTTTTCTGTCACAGAGGTTATAACCATAACTTTACGTACACTCTGAACTAGAATTGGAACATCTTGATGATCTAGAGCTGCCAGCTTTCTGGATGGCTATAAATCCAGAAGGCTATGCATGCCCCTATGGCATTCACTTATGAGCTACGTGTGGTAAATTTTTGTTGTGGTGTTGATTTGGGCAATGGTACCATGAAGTAGGAAAAATCAGTAATCCTTTGATTAAATTCATCCAAGTAGCCTCATTCGTTCTGTCGGTCACCATTCCACAGATGTTTTCAAAGTGTCTGCTATGTCACTAGCCCTGTGCTCCTGGGCTCTGAGGATTCAATTATGAGTATAACAGAGCCTCTGTCTCCAATTTGCTTGTTGTCAGTGGAAGAGGCAGAGAAGAAGAGAAGCTTTCATCAATCAGAGGGACAAGTACTAAGTGAGCACAAAGGAGGAGGGGCACTTAACCAAGACTTAGGAGGTCGGGGAAGCTCTCTCAGAGTGACAGAATAAAACATGAAGTATGAGTTAACCAGGAGATACGGAGAAGAGAGCATAAGGGAATAAGATGTTCAGAGACTGAAAGAGACTTCGCAGCAGGATTGGGGATCTGCAAGTGGTTGAGTGTGACTGGAGAATGATTGGAGGGTGAGAAAATTCAGACTAAGAGTGTCTGCATTTGGAGGAGAGGTGTTAGGTCTATTCCCTAAGCTGCTGTCTCCTGACTTCAGTTTTCCATTCCAGACAAAAGGTAATATTTTGTGCCCCTTGGCTACTGCCCTAAAATTTTAGGAACTTAATCTCATAGAGAATAGGGTGCTATAATTATATGATCCAAGCTTTTCCATATATATTTCTTATAATAAAGATGGTAGATTTTCACTGCAGTTTAAGCATGGATTCTCCACATTTTTACAGCAAATATAACAAGCACTGTACTTTAAGTTAATTATCTCCTAGCAGCAGCATTCCCAATTGTGCACCCACAGCATTGGATCTTGACTCTGCTTTTGCAGGACCACATTGTATAGGTAGGCAAGTAGGCAGAGAAACACGGGTAGTTTTCAATGAATGTAATTGCCCACAAAACATACTTTAATGGTCCCTGCCAGAAATAAGTGACTGTCCTTTGGAATATCAATCTGTACTGCAAAGCAGCTGAAATATATCAGTTCTCTTATCAGTACTCAATTTTCTGATTTGGGAGAAACTAATAGTTGTATTCAAATGAGCGCCATACTTTTTTTTTTTTTCACACACACATACACACACTGTATTTTATTTTTACAAGAGATAAACAAACTGACACCAAGCACTGTAAATGGATGACCACAACAAAAGCAACAATGATTGCAATTACCAAACGTGAAACACACTCATACTATGTCATAATACTGACATTCAGTCCAGTAATCCTCCACTGTAACAGCTCCTTTACTTTGCAGTGAAAATTGATTTGTATATTTTTTGCCTCTGAGTCCTTGGGGGATTTTTTTTTATTCAAACACAAAAAGTATTGAATCATCAGAAAGTCACAAAAATTATAATCATCCTCATCAGTTCACTCAGTCCCATGTAATTAATTTTTTTTCATCTTGATCTTTTGTTAGCACTTTTATGAATTCATCAGTTTTCCATTAGAGTTCTGAAAATGCTTATTCAATCAGTTCAGCAGTATAGTCAATTACCAGAAACCTGTACTTGTCAGAGTCTTTTCCATGAATTCCTTGAAGATGAAACCCTTTTATAGGAACATTTTTGCAAAAGCATCAGAGTACACCCACTACTGTCTGTAAATGACAAAAGACTTAAAAATGACCACGGTTAAAGATTTGATGAAAGTTCATAATAATGCAATTGACAAGGAAATTTAGTTATTTCTGAGATATACATTTTAAAGTAATAACTAGAATTATGACTTATAACATTATACCAGAACATATAAGATTTTTAGAAATTTCATGTAATGTCTGAAACATTTATATTAACATATGTCCATACAAATAACCTAAAGAAAGTTTAGTATTAGTTGTTTTTTGTTTGTTTTTTTTAATACTGCAGGTTCGTATTAGTCATCAATTTTATACACATCAGTGTATACATGTCAATCCCAATCGCCCAATGCAGCACACCACCATCCCCACATCACCGTGGTTTTTCCCCCTTGGTGTCCATACGTTTCTTCTCTACGTCTGTGTCTCAACTTCTGCCCTGAAAACCGGTTCATCTCTACCATTTTTCTAGGTTCCACATACATGTGTTAATATACGATATTTGTTTTTCTCTTTCTGACTTACTTCACTCTGTATGACAGTCTCTAGATCCATCCACGTCTCAACAAATGACTCAATTTCATTCTCTTTTATGGATGAGTAATATTCCATTGTATATATGTACCACAACTTCTTTATCTATTCGTCTGTCAATGGGCATTTAGGTTGCTTCCATGACCTGGCTATTGTAAATGCTGCAATGAACATTAGGGTGCATGTGTCTTTTTAAATTATGGTTTCCTCTGGGTATATGCCCAGTGATGGGATTGCTGGATCATATGGTAATTCTATTTTTAGTTATTTAAGGAACCTCCATACTGTTCTCCATAGTGGTTGTATCAATTTACATTCCCACCAACACTGCAAGAGAGTTCCCTTTTCTCTACGCCCTTTCCAGCATGTGTTGTTTGTAGATTTTCTGATGATGCCCATTCTAACTGGTGTAAAGTGATACCTCATTGTAGTTTTTTTTTTTTTTTTTTTTTTGGTGGTACACGGGCCTCTCACTGTTGTGGCTTCTCCTGTTGCAGAGCACAGGCTCCGGACACACAGGCTCAGCAGCCATGGCTCACGGGCCCAGCCGCTCTGCGGCATGTGGGATCCTACTGGACCAGGGCACAAACCTGTGTCCCCTGCATCGGCAGGCGGACTCTCAACCACTGCGCCACCAGGGAAGCCCTCGTTGTCGTTTTGATTTGCATTTCTCTAATAATTAGTGATGTTGAGCCGCTTTTCATGTGCCTCTTGGCCATCTGTATGTCTTCTTTGGAGAAATGTCTATTTAGGTCTTCTGCCCATATTTGGATTGGGTTGTTTGTTTCTTTAATATTGAGCTGCATGAGCTGTTTATATATTTTGGAGATTAATCCTTTGTCTGTTGATTCGTTTGCAAATATTTTCTCCCATTCTGAGGGTTGTCTTTTTGTCTTGTTTATGGTTTCCTTTGCTGTGTAAAAGCTTTGAAGTTTCATTAGGGCACATTTTTAAATTTTTGTTTTCATTTCCATTATTCTAGAAGGTGAATCAAAAAAGATCTTGCTGTGGGCTTCCCTGGTGGCGCAGTGGTTGAGAGTCTGCCTGCTGATGCAGGGGACACGGGTTCGTGCCCCAGTCCTAGAAGATCCCACATTCCACAGAGCGGCTGGGCCCGTGAGCCATGGCCGCTGAGCCTGCACGTCCGGAGCCTGTGTTCCATGACATGAGAGGCCACAACAGTGAGAGGCCCGCATACCACAAAAACAAAAACAAAAAAAAGATCTTGCTGTGATTTATGTCAAAGAGTGTTCTTCCTATGTTTTCCTCTAAGACTTTTATAGTGTCCTGTCTTACGTTTAGGTCTCGAATCCATTTCGAGTTTATTTTTGTGTATGGTGTTTGGGAGTGTTCTAATTTAATTCTTTTACATGTAGCTGTCCAGTTTTCCCAGCGCCACTCATTGAACAGACTGTCTTTTCTCCATTGTATATCTTTGCCTCCTTTGTCATAGATTAGTTGACTGTAGGTGTGTGGGTTTATCTCTGGGCTTTCTATCTTGTTCCATTGATCTATGTTTCTGTTTTTGTTCCAGTACCATATTGTCTTGATTACTGTAGCTTTGTAGTCTGAAGTCTTAGTCTTAGACTTTGTAGTCTGAAGTCTTAGTCTGAAGTCACGGAGTCTGATTTCTCCAGCTGCATTTTTTTCCCTCAAGACTGCTTTGGCTATTCGGGATCTTTTGTGTCTCCATCTAAATTTTAAGATGATTTGTTCTAGTTCCCTAAAAAATGCCATTGCTAATTTGATAGGGATTACATTGAATCTGTAGATTGCTTTGGGTAGTATAGTCATTTTCACAATATTGATTCTTCCAATCCAAGAACATGGTATATCTCTCCATCTGTTTGTATCATCTTTAATTTCTTTCATCAGTGACTTATAGTTTTCTGTATACAGGTCTTTTGTCTCCCTAGGTAGGTTTATTCCTAGGTATTTCATTCTTTTTGTTGCAGTGGTAAATGGGAGTGTTTCCTTAATTTCTCTTTCAGATTTTTCATCATTAGTGTATGGGAATGAGAGAGATTTCTGTGCATTAATTTTGTATCCTGCAACTTTACCAACTTCATTGATTAGCTCTAGTAGTTTTCTGGTGGCATTTTTAGGATTCTCTATGTATAGTATGTCATTTGCAAACAGTGACAGTTTTACTTCTTCGTTTCCAATTTGTATTCCTTTTATTTCTTTTTCTTCTCTGATTGCTGTGGCTAGGACTTCCAAAACTTTGTTGAATAATAGTGGTGAGAGTGGACATCCTTGTGTCGTTCCTGATCTTAGAGGAAATGCTTTCAGTTTTTCACCATTAAGAATGATGTTTGCTGTGGGTTTGTTGTATATGGCCTTTATTATGTTGAGATAGGCTCCCTCTATGCCCACTTTCTGGAGAGTTTTTATCATAAATGGGTGTTGAATTTTGTCAAAAGCTTTTTCTGCATCTGTTAAGATGATCATACGGTTTTTATTCTTCAGTTTGTTAATGTGGTGTATAACACATTGGTTGATTTGTGTATATTGAAGAATCCTTGCATCCCTGGGATAAATCCCACTTGATTATGGTGTATGATCCTTTTAATGTGTTGTTGGATTTTGTTTGCTAGTATTTTGTGGAGGATTTTTGAATCTACGTTCATCAGTGATATTGGTCTGTAATTTTCTTTTTCTGTAGTATCTTTATCTGGTTTTGGTATCAGGCTGATGGTGGCCTCATAGAATGAGTTGGGGAGTGTTCCTTCCTCCGCAATTTTTGGGAGGAGTTTGGGAAGGATGGGTGTTAGCTCTTGTCTAAATGTTTGATAGAATTCACCTGTGAAGCCATCGGGTCCTGGACTTCTGTTTGTTGGAAGATTTTTAATCACAGTTTCAGTTTCATTCCTTGTGATTGGTCTGTTCATATTTTCTCTTTCTTCCTGGTTCAGTCTTGGAAGGTTCTAACTTTCTAAGAATTTGTCCATTTCTTCCAGGTTGTCCATTTTATTGGCATAGAGTTGCTTGTAGTAATCTCTTAGGATGCTTTGTATTTCTGCAGTGTCTGTTGTAACTTCTTTTTCATTTCTAGTTTTATTGATTTGAGTCCTCTCCGTCTTTTTCTTGATGAGTCTGGCTGTTGGTTTATCAATTTGTTTATCTTCTCAAAGAACCAGCTTTTAGTTTTATTGATCTTTGCTATTGTTTCTATTTCATTCATTTCTGCTCTGAAATTTATGATTTCATTCCTTCTGCTAACTTTGGGTTTTGTTTGTTCTTCTTTCTCTAGTTCCTTTAAGTGTAAGGTTAGATTGTTTACTTGAGATTTTTCTTGTTTCTTGAGGTAGGCTTGTATAAACTTCCCTCTTAGAATTGCTTTTGCTGCATCCCATAGGTTTTGGATCGTCGTGTTTTCATTGTCATTTGTCTCTAGGTATTTTTTGATTTCCTCTTTGATTTCTTTAGTGATCTCTTGGTTATTTAGTAAAGTATTGTTTAGCCTCCATGTATTTGTGTTTTTTACGTTTTTTTCCCTGTAATTCATTTCTAATCTCCTAGTGTTTTGGTCAGAAAACATGCTTGATATGATTTCAATTTTCTTAAATTTACTGCAGCTTGATTTGTGACCCAAGATGTGGTCTATCCTGGAGAATGTTCCATGTGCACTTGAGAAGAAAGTGTAATCTGCTGGTTTTGGATGGAATGTCCTATAAATATCAATGAAATCTATCTGGTTTATTATGTAATTTAAAGCTTCTGTTTCCTTAGTTATTTTCATTTTGGATGATCTTTCCATTGGTGTGAGTGAGGTGTTAAAGTCCCCCACTATTATTGTTACTGTCGATTTCCTCTTTTATAGCTGTCAGCAGTTTCCTTATGTATGGAGGTGCTCCTATGTTGGGTGCATATATATTTATAATTGTTATTTCTTCTTCTTGGATTGATCCCTTGATCATTATGTAGTGTCCTTCCTTGTCTTTTGTTACATTCTTTATTTTAAAGTCTATTTTATCTGATATGAGTATAGCTACTCCAGCTTTCTTTTGATTTCCATTTGCATGGAATATCTTTTTCCATCCCCTCACTTTCAGTCTGTATGTGTCCCTGGGTCTGAAGTGGGTCTCTTGTAGACAGCATATAGATGGGTCTTGTTTTTGTATCCATTCAGCAAGCCTGTGTCTTTTGGTGGGAGCATTTAATCCATTCACGTTTAAGGTAATTATCGATATGTATGTTCCTGTGACCATTTTCCTATTTGTTTTGGGTTTGTTTTTGTAGATCCTTTTCTTCTCTTGTGTTTCCCACTTACTGATGTTCCTTTAGTATTTGTTGTAGAGCTGGTTTGGTGGTGCTGAATTCTCTTAGCTTTTGCTTATCTGTAAAGCTTTAGATTTCTCCAATGAATCTGAATGAGATCCTTGCTGGGTAGAGTAATCTTGGTTGTAGATTCTTCCCTTTCATCACTTTAAGTATATCATGCCACTCCCTTCTGCCTTGTAGAGTTTCTGCTGAGAAATCAGCTGTTAACCGTATGGGAGTTCCCTTGTATATTATTTGTCATTTTTCCCTTACTGCTTTCAATAATTTCTCTTGGTCTTTAATTTTTGCCAATTTGATCACTATGTGTCTTGGTGTGTTTCTCCTTGAGTTTATCCTGTATGGGACTCACTGCACTTCCTGGACTTGGGTGCCTATATCCTTTCCCATGTTAGGGAAGTTTTCGACTATAATCTCTTCAAATAATTTCTCTGGTCCTTTCTATCTCTCTTCTCCTTCTGGGACCCCTATAATGTGAATGTTGTTGAGTTTAGTGTTGTCCCGGAAGTCTCTTAGGCTGTCTTCAGTTCCTTTTGTTCTTTTTTCTTTATTCTGTTCTGCAGCAGTGAATTCCAGCATTCTGTGTTCCAGGTCACTTATCCATTCTTCTGCCTCAGTTATTCTGCTACTGATTCCTTCTAGTGTAGTTTTCATTTCAGTTATTGTATTGTTCACCACTGTTTGTTCTTTAATTCATCTAGGTCTTTGTTAAACATTTCTTGCATCTTCTCGATCTTTGCCTCCATTGTTTTTTTCGAGGTCCTGGATCATCTTCACTATCATTATTCTGAATTCTTTTTCTGGAAAGTTGCCTGTATCCACTTCATTTAGTTGTTTTTCTCATGTTTTATCTTGTTCCTTCATCTGGTACATAGCCCTCTGTCTTTTCATCTTGTCTATCTCTCTTTGAATGTGGTTTTTGTTCCACAGGCTGCAGGATTGTAGTTCTTCTTGCTTCTGCTGTCTGCCCTCTGGTGGATGAGGCTATCTAAGAGGCTTGATGCGAGGGACTGGTCATGGGTAGAGGTGACCGTTGCTCTGGTGGGCAGAGCTCAGTAAAACTTTAATCCACTTGACTGTTGAAGGGTGGGGCTGAGTTCCCTCCCTGTTGGTTGTTTGGCCTGAGGCAACCCAACACTGGAGCCTACCTGGGCTCTTTGTTGGGGCTAATGACAGATTCTGGGAGGGCTCCCACCAAGGAGTACTGCCCATAACTTCTGCTGTCAGTGTCCTTGTCCCCATGGTGAGCCACAGCTCACCCCCCCCCACCACCTCTGCAGGAGACCCTCCAACACTAGCAGGTAGGTCTGGTTCAGTCTCCCCTGGGGTCACTGCTCCTTTCCCTGGGTCCCGATATGCACTGTTTTGTGTGTGCCCTCCAAGAGTGGAATGTCTGTTCCCCCAATCCTGTCGAAGTCCTTCAATCAATTCCTACTAGGCTTCGAAGTCTGATTCTCTAGGAATTCCTCCTCCCGTTGCCGGACCCCTATGTTGGGAAGCCTGACATGGTGCTCAGAACCTTCACTCCAGTGGGTGGACTTCTGTGATATAAGTGTTCTCCAGTCTGTGATTCACCCACCCAGCAGTTACGGGATTTGATTTTACTATGATTGCGCCCCTCCTACCATCTCATTGTGACTTCTCCTTTGGATGTGGGGTATCTTTTTTGGTAAGTTCCAGTGTCTTCTTGTCGATGATTGTCCTGCAGCTAGTTCTGATTCTGTTGTTCTCACAAGAGGGAGTGAGAGCTCGTCCTTCTACTCTGGCATCTTGGTTCTTCTCCCTCAGCACCATACTTTTGACTGAGAATATTACTGCAGAATTGAGGGAAGAAAATGTTGATTGAGACTCCCTTTGCTTACTCTTTGGTCACCCATACAGGTTCTACTCATTTCGGGTATGAGCTTTGAAGAGGAGCTTTCTTTCTTTCAGGGTGTGTCTTTCATAGTCTTCAAACAAGTTCAAGAGAGTTTTCTAAAAAGAAATGTTTTGAAGCAGCATATTAGCTGGGGCAATGATTTCTCCTTCAGTTACCCCTAAAGCCATCTCCATACCCTTGAGTTAAAGAGCAGAAGTCAATTCACAGAAGGGGAATCATCTGCTAGTAAATGACTCATTCAAGGTAGCACAACCAGTAGGGTTGGGGCTGAAATTAGAACAGGCTCACCAGGGTTGCTGATTGCACAGCAGTTATACTTGGCCAGAAGTTGGTGCTTTGTACTGTGGTTTGCTATCTGCAAATACTCTCAGAATGTGGACAGTCTTTCTTTGGTTGGAGTAACCATTTGTCTCAAAGGATAAAAATCCTATAATAATATTGGCTAATATTATATCATTGGCTTTGTACTACACACTGTGCTAAGTTCCTTACATGTATTATATCATTTAATTCTCGCCATTTACTATCTATGAGGTAGATATTATTCTTCTTACATTACAGATGAACCAGTTATAACGTAGAGTGGTTAAGCAGCTTTGCTAAGGTTGCACAGCTAATAAGTTTTGGGACCAGGAGTGCAGATGTGTGCCCATCATTTCCATAGCTTTATCCCTAATGTTTGGCACATAGTAAGCATTGTTTGAATATATATTACTAAATAGCCAGGAGCTACGGGAATTGGCGATAATTTTGATGTAGTGAGCAGATTTATGTCATCCCGAGATCCTCAATTTCCCGTCTGTACAGAACCCCCCATCCTCGTCTTTTCCACATGAGCTCATGGACCCTCAGCACACTATTTCCCTCTTCCCACTCAGCCTATCATCTTTCTCTTTCTGATAATTCATCTTTATCTCTCTGCCTAACTTTGGGTGGCTCATGTTATGGCTATCTCTTTCTTCACTCAACTTACTGTCCTTTTTGTTTCCTATCGTGTTCCTCCCTCTCCTGGACTTTTGCTCTACTTTCCCAAGATCATACCCCAGGATAATTTTTGACTTGTCTTATTCTCTTCATCTGTTACAACATAGACTTTGGAGGCAGACAGTCCTGGGTTTTAATCTCAATCTAGCTATATTCTAGCTGTAGTAACTTTGAGCAAATTATTTAATCTCTCTTTAAAACACTTGCCTAAACATCTACAATAACTCATTCACAAGTACAAAATCCAAAAACGCCTGAAAAAATATTTTGTAAATATATGGCAAGTTTATTGATGATTACTGATGTACCTTTTGTAGTGTGTGTGTTTTTAATCCCGCTTAATATGGTGACTCATGTGTTTCACTGCAAATATTTTATTTGCCTCCAAAACACTATACCAGATCTCACTTGGTTGCAAAACATGTGATATATGCACCTTATTATCTTTTTGTATTTTTTTGGCTGTGCCGCGGGGCTTGTGGGATCTTATTTCCCCAACCAGGGATCGAACCTGGGCCCTCAGCAGTGAAAGCGTGGAGTCTTAACCACTGGACCGCCAGGGAATCACCCCCTCCTTTTTTCCTTATTATCTTTTAAAATCCAAACAATTCTGAATTCTGGAACACACAGGGCTATAAGGATTTTGGATAAGGGATTGCATATCTGTAATACTTTCTTACATCATGTTGCAAGGATTAGAAATAAACTATATAACCTGTTTAACGCATCGGCACACAGTAGGCACTTAGTAAATTGTAGCACTTAATTCCAAAATGCTTCTTTTAAGTTCCTGTTTTTGTGTTTTACATAGGAGGAAAACCCCAAAAAGGATTATGAGAGTACAGTGAAGCAGAGTGAGCAAAAACCCTGCATTGCAGTGTTAAAAAAAAAAAAAAAATCACTATTCTTATAAATTATTTTTAGTTCACTCATGACTACTGTTATGCATCAGTAAGCTACTATCTCTATTAATGTCCACCCCAAACCTAAAAATTATTTCCAGGCTTGATTTGTTACCTTCCTACCTCTTAAGGAAAAATTTGGTCACAGAGAAAACATTGATGGGGAAGCAATGTGTTTAATTAGACTTGAATTCTCTGCTCTGGGAAATCACTCTATAGAAGCTGGGCTTGCTTTAAGCATAAATCAGTATTTTGAAGCAGAAAGTTAAGTGCTACTGCTCATCTGGAAGAAATTATACATAATGGCATCAAGTTCACTACTGCTAATAGGAAACATGGTGTCCTCAGGTGAGTGATAAAATGGGATAAATGCAAGACCGTGCTGCCTCTGTGAATAGTGGCAGTGACTATGCATTATGTATTGTGAGGTTATAAAAGAGGAAAAAATTAACTTTCTTTATTGTTGGTGTTAAAGGAGTGAAAAAATAAAAGGAACTACTGCATAAAGTGTCACAGCTGTCTATGACAAAATGTGGTTAAAAATGGCCTGACATTTCTTCTAAACAACTAGAACTATGCTTGGAGGAACAAACTTATCCTACTCCCAAAAGATAATTGCTGTACCAGCCTCCTTCAATATTTCTGTATATTATCTTCCTGAGTGGTCCTAAGTCTCAGATCAGAGGATGCTTCCTGGCAATAAAGCAACTGGAACACCCACACCAAATGCCTTTTTGGTACCCAGCTTTGTGCTAGAAACTGGAGCAAGGTAGTCACCAAAGAAAAAAACTGATCAGCAGGACAATTTCCACCTCTGATGAAATCCAAACTCAATTACAACCCAGGCAGTGTTTTCCTCATATAAAACCTGCAGTCTGTTTGCCAGTCTCATGGAAGTAATTCAATTTCCAGTGACTGTAGAAGGGCAACTTCTGAGAACACTTTCATAATCAAGACACTTGTTGTTAAAGCAGACCATTAGAGCCAGACCTCAAATCTGTACAGTGTGGAGGAAAGGTGCTTCACTAGTTCTTCCTACATTTAATCAATCAAGAGAAAGAAAAAAGATAATACTTCCTGTTAATATATCCAGTCCAAGCACAGTAGCATCTTCATCTAATTTTTATTTTAGTCCTCCAAACAATGTTACCTAAAAACAGTTCATCATGAAAAAAGTCAGACTAGAAGGATGGAGTTCAATGAAGAAGTTAAAAATAACGAAGATGGCAAAATCGATGTAACATAAGGTTAAATAGAGATAAGCAAATATAATTTTTGTTTGCTGGTTTCTAAAAACATCTTGGAAGGAAAGAAAACATAACTCTCCTCCAATTGTTAGAAATTATCTGTTTTGTTTTTTCTAAAGTCCTTCTCTTTATAGCCTATGTGATTTACTATGGAATGAAATAATACATTCAATGCCACCCCCCCCCATTCATATATTAAAGCCCTAACTCTCAATGTGGTGGTGTTAGGAGATGGCTTTTGGAAGATAATTAGGTTTAGATCAGGTCATGAGCCTGGAGCCCTAATGATAGGATTAGTGCCCTTATAAGAATGGTCACCAGAGGTTGCTTTCCCTCCCTCCCCTCCCTCCCTCCCTCCCTCCCTCCCTCCCTCCCTCCCTCCCTCCCTCCCTCCCTCCCTCCCTCCTACCATGTGAGGACATAGTGAGAAGGCAGCTATCTGCAGACTAGGAAGAGAATCCTCACCAGAAAACAGCTGTGCTTGTGCCTTGATCTTGGACTTCTAGCTTCCAGAGCTATGAGAAAATAAACTTCTCTTGTTTAGGCCACCCAGTTTATTTTGTTATGGCAGCCTGAACAGACAAAGACAAGATCCAACCGGTCAAATCTGAAATTTAGTTCACGTGGACATGAAGACCAGGTCTATTGGACTGTGTTATTTAAAAGTTTTTGGTAAAAAAAAAAAAAAAAAAAAGTTTTTGGTAAATTGTTAAACAACTGAGCAAATACGAGCCATCAATTTGTTGTACAGAGAAACAGCAACACCATGTTAACTCATACCAACTGTGTGGTTCTTTTGGAAATCTAGCAATTGACAGATTTACTACAATGATGCCCTCAGTAGCTAATGACATCTTAAAATGGGAATATTAGTATGTAGATGCATATATAGAAATGTAGCTAGCTATATGTATCTGTCTATCTTAAGAGCAGGAGCAAAGATAAATCACGCAATCATAGAATGTCAGAATTAGAGTCTTCATATTTGTCTACCATAGAAGCTTTCAACTTACGCTTGAAGTTATGATTTCTTGGGCAGAGATGTGGACATTTTGATTGACTCAGGATCACTCTTGTGAGGTAAGACTCGCTGATTCTAGCTTTAACAAGAGTGTCAGTAGGTTAATTTGCTTTACATATTGGAGCTCCACAAGACTTCATTTGAAGAAAGTGTTCTCACAGCCTTTGCTGTACTTCAGCCTTTAGTTTTGCTAATGAGGAGAATGAATTCCTGAAATTAAAGGGTCACCTCCTTTTTTCTCCAGTCCAGGCAATATCTATGTAGTTCCCTCCGCTTCTCTGACAGATCCACTTTCCTGTTGGCTTTAGCATCACTGTAATGCTATGGTCTTCCTTCTGCCTTCTATTTCCTGCTCTCCTGATCAAGAGCCTATTGTCTTGTGACGGACATTAACTTAAGCAAACCTCTTTCCCTCTCCCACCCTAGGCAAAAAGAATAGCCTAAGCCAGAGGTTGGCAAACTACAACCTGTGGGACGAATCTGGCCCACTACGTATATTTGGTTAAAAAAAAAATTATTGGAACAAATCAGCCACCCTGATTTGTTTATGTATTGTCTATGTCTGTTCTCATGTTACAATGGCAGGGCTATAGCAGTTGCAGTAGAGATCGTGTGGCCTGCAAAGACTAAAACATTTACAATCTGTCCCTTTATGGGTAAAGTTTGCCAACCCCTGACCTACATCTTGAAGGCTGTCCGGCCTACTGATTATTTAGAATTGAAAGCTACAGTTTAGATAAATTTGATTCTGATATTTTTCCTTCTTGTTTCACAAAGTTCCCAGTTAGGTTATCTTCTAATTAGACTCTTCACCAATGCAAGCAGTCACCCAACATCTAAGCAACATTTAGAAGCCTTCAGAAAGCACCAAAAACATCTTAAAGTTGTTTTTCTTTTTGTTACGTCTTATTTCTTTGATTTATAGTCCACCGCTCAATATTTGGAGAGTTAGTTTCCAAGTGTTGTTGTCGTCTCTATTTTCTGGGATGTATTCAGTTTGACAGATGGTCTAAAAGGAAAACTTGACATCATGATGATGATTTTATGTATAATTCTTTGTTAATCTGTTGTGAATTACATTGATTTGCACTGGGCTTTTTGCCTAGATTTCAACCATGCTTTGTAGGAACATAGTCAAATCTATTTCCCTTGACCTTATGCTAACAAGCTTAAGTCTACAACTTAACCAACAAGGAAAGTAAGTGACACATAGGAAGTGAGAGGCAGGAGGATGGAGTCGTATGGGCAAAGGCTTTAGAATGAAACAGACATGATTAGAATTCCAGCCCTAATACTCATTAGTTGTGTATTTGGGGGCAAATTATTGAGCCTCCTGGAATCTCAGTTTCTTCATCTGTAAAACTGAAGTTATAGCTCCTTCTGTAGTGTAATGATTAAATGCAATCATGTATGTGAAACTACTCCCCAATATTTGGCACAGAGATGTTCACAACGTTATAATTACCTTCTTTTGTTCTCTTCCTCCTTTTCTATCTACTAGGCTTAATTATTAACATTTTAGAATACAGAAATTCATCACTACTTGGAGATAGTAAATATTATGTGAAATAGTTTTTGGTGAAAAGAGTGGGTTTATCTAGCTTAGGGTAATAAATAGATCAAACATCACTAAAGTCCTTGACAAAGCTCAGTCTTCAGTTCAGCCAATAGGTGAATTGAGAAGGTTGACCAATACCATGGTACAAGTCACATTCTGTGCAAACATCATTTAGGGCTGTATTTCACAAATGTAGATTGAGCTAGACAATTGATAGTGTATGTATTCTTTTTTTCAAATTTTTTTTTGATGTGGACCATTTTTAAAGTCTTTATTGAATTTGTTACAGTATTGCTTATGTTTTGGTTTTTTGGCTGCGAGGCATGTGGAATCTTAGCTCCCCGACCAGGGATTGAACCCTTACCCCCTGCACTGGAAGGCGAAGTCTTAACCACTGAACTACCAGGGAAGTCCCAGTATATGTATTCTTGAAAGTGACCAAATATCCCTATTGCCTCGATATTCCAGGTGAATATGTTTTGTGCTATAGATGTCCAAGAATAATTAAGTTACTTTTCATTTTCATTGGGGCATACACAGTCCTCATGGCTTAACAGATTGGATAACTTGTATTTAGATATAATTTGAGCAGATTATTTGTGGTTTACTTGGGAGTCACATGGACTTTATGACTTTATTATCTCCATCAGAGTTACCACTCTCTTCTGTAAAAATTTCATTCATACCAGCCTTCCCAAGAAGAGTGGGGGAGGGGGAGATAGAGAAAAAGAAGGTGGGGGAGGGGGAAGGAAGAGAGAAGTAGAGAGAGACAATATCTATTGGCACTGTCTCAATTCTGATAGCAACCGTTCCCTATTGCTGTTCTAATAATGCAGGATTTGTGCTTCCACAGTGATTCGCCAGCATCTAAAAACAGTTTAGCTATACTTTGGTGACCTGGGTCTTAGAATAGAAGTAATAGAGTACTTTAAGAGGTACAATAAGAACCAGTGCCCATATCGGTTAGATAATATGGCTTTATGCTCTATAAGTTACATTTGTTATCAGAAAATGACATGAGATGTTTTATTATTTCTCCAAACTGATATAAAACCAAAAGCTTAGTGGGCTTTAATCTTGGTCAATATAAAATAAATAAAATTAAAAGATGGATACAACAACTTTCCTAAAATTATTTACCTAATTAACTCTGTAATTTACCTTTATATCTTCTATATGGTCTGAATTAAATGTCTTTTCTCCTCATTTTTGGTACAGACTCCTTTTGAAGTTGTTTGGTAGGAAAATCCCTCTTAGTTGTGTGTGGACCACCAGAAAAGGTCTTACATGACTAGAATGGTGGGGGCCAATTTTGTTGGCCCCATCATATCAGATATAAAAGAACAGCTATCCAAATGTTCTTCAAATGGACTGTCTTAGCAGCCCTGTGTATGAGCTGCTGGATATTGGAACTCTGTAGATAGTCAAGCAGTACTGCATGGATAGAGTGGAATTGACAATTGGCTTCTGTCTAGGAGACACTTGACACCCACCATTCTCTGCAGCAGACTTTATTAATTGTGCAACGTAATGGTTATTGGGGGCTCAACTATAACCCAGAAAGTCAGCTAATGCCTTATCATTGAGGTCAATGGGTAGTGGCTCTAGGTTCTTTATAGCAGGTACCAAAACTCCTGGTGCTTGGTAATTAATTTGGACTTCCCATCCATGCTTTTTCCCCCACTTAGCTACTGAAGTATGTCTCCTGCTTTTGATGCTATAATTAGCTTCCCAGTAACTTTTATCAGTCAAATTGTGCCTTATCAATGTCCATTAGAAAGTTATTTATGGCAGTGTTTCTTTGATTGGACTTGGGGACAAGACAATGAAATTTCAAGGGGACACAGGCTGGAACTGGCTGTCTGCAAACACATGATCTTCTCTCTTCCTAGGTGTGTGAGGTCTAGAGGAGTAAGTGGGTTTATAAGGTAGATAGCCACCTTAGCTAGGCAATTGAGTACAGTTCCAAGCACCCACAGATTGTATATGTGCAGTTAAATGGTAATTGCCTAAGATAGAGTTCTAGAGAGTTCCCTAGTCAGTAACAAGGTAGTCATGTAATCATTCAGGAACCTAGGCTAGTTATATCCTCTGCTTTAGCTTTCTCTTTTCTTTCATCCAGCACCTGGGGACATAGACCTCTCCCAACCTGGGGGTGACACACGCCACTTCCTCTCACATTCCACTGGAAAATTCTAGTTGCAGAGTTCTACCTGCATGCAGGGAGCCTGGGAAATGCAGTCACTGGCTGCCCAGCCTTTCCTTGGAAACAGCTGTATGTGAAGGAGGACATGAATGGTTGATTGTAAGCCATCTTTGCCACAATAACAGATTTGAGTAAGGTTGAGTCAGAAAGGGAACCAAGATGGACGAGGTGCACCAGGAGGAGAAAGGGGAGTCTGAAGGAATTTCCTAGGTCAGTCAGAGTTCAGATGACTGCAGCAAAGTATATTACATTTCTGAATCTTTTAAAATGTTCTGTGAAATTTTAAAGGAGTAAATATGGACCAAACATAAAAATTCAAGAAAAGATTCTTTTCCTTCTTTCATTCATCTTGGCCTAAAGTGTGGATCTTCTTCTTTCCACCCCTCTTTACATAGTGCCCTGGAAGTCGGAGCTTTTGCAGAATCCTCTCTTCCGCATCATTACACACATTAACGTTTAAGAAAATCCAGCTTATAGAAGTTGATTGGCCCAGGGTCCTCCTTCCAAACTGCTTCCATTACTGAGTGCTTGATATGTACCTGCCCTTTATTAATGTTATCCCACTCAGTCCATCCAATGACCTAAAGAGGTACATATTTTAACTTTAACATTACTATTAAAATACACTTTAAAGGTATTCGGTACGAACAAAATGGTCTTCTTAGACTTTGCTTGTACATCCAAGTCTAAAACATTGTTAAGAGGACAAGAAGATTCTGTCAGATGGATCAGAATTAATAATGGGAATAGTGATCTTAGTAAAAGAAGTAAACAGAATAGAAAAAAAAAGAATATACTAAACAAAGGTAATAGGAGGCTGAACTCAAAAGAAAAATTGTTGATTTGTTGTATCTTCGTCCTTAAAAAAGGCTCATAAGTACTTTCATAATTCTTCAATCCAGTTAAGAGGAGAAAATACCCTCTGCCTTCCTCTCTTGGTGTTTCATTTATTGGTAAACCATTATTGTGGCAGTTGCAGATGTTCCACAAAGAATAAAAAAGTTACCACAGGCTCACAGTGTGCTATGAACCAAGTGATTTTTACAACTATTTCCTTCAAGTCTATGTCCATATGCGTGCAAATGAATAAACCATCTTGACATACACTTCACAAGATAATATTTCCAGCTTTATTTGCCCTTTGGTAAATGCTAAAATGTTGTCAACCAAATGTGAAAATTTAAAATGTAGAAAATAAATACACATATAAACTAATTTTTAAATAGGCTAAACTGTTAAAAGTAGTTGTTCATGAAAGGTTGAATCATAGGTAAATTTATTTTTCTTATACTCTCCTAGGTTTTACAAACTTTATAAATGGCTATTTGTTACATTTTTGTTACATTTTTAAATCTACAAGAGGAGTATCTCATCACAGATCTGGTATTGCTTTTTTGGAACTCTAAAGGAAATAGCTATTTTCCAGATTTAAGTAGTTGATTTTTTAAGAGAAGCTAAAGAAATGCATCCATTTAAAGTAATAGCTTCAAGAAAGGCTATTATTTTAGATTTTTGATGGATTACTAAATTCAAGTTTTTCATGCCTTCAGTTGAAATTATTTAACAGTAATTTGTAGAGTGAAGCCCATGTTGCATGTCTAATCTGACAGATTGCTAGACAGTGCAGTAGACCCTCTCTAAGATAGCCTCCAATGATCCCCACCTCCTGGTTTTCATGTCCTAATGTAATTCCCTCCCCTTGAATAAAGACTAGACCTAGTGACTCAGTTCTAACAAATAAAACACAGCAACAGTGACGGAATGTCACTTCTGAGATTAGGTTACAATGAGGCTGTGGTTTCCTCTCTGCCTCCTTCATACTCTCTGCCTCTCATTCACTAGCTCTAAGGAAAGTCAAGAACCATGTTGTGAGCTCTCCTATGGAGAGGACCACGTGATAAGGACCACATGTCTCTGACCAACAAAGACCTAAGGTGATCTGTTCCAGCCATGTGAGTTAGCTTAGAGGCAGATCCTAACCCAGTGGAATTTTGGTCTTGAACCAGAGGCACCCAGCTAAGCTATGCCTGTATTTCTGATGCACAGAAATTGTGAGATAATAAATATTTGTTGATTTTGGTCACTAATCAACATGTTACGGTAATTGAAACAAAGCAATGGATAATTAATGCATATTAGTACTGGCTGCCTGGAGTACGGTGCTGCAAAGGATTTTGAGGCTCTTTTTACTCCTTAGGAAAGTACAGTCCATCAATTATAATTGTCTGCCATGGACATAGGACAGGAAGAATGGTGACATAGGTTATTATTTTAAATTCATTGTCTAGTTGGTCTTGCTTATAGTGAGCAGAATGGTAGTCAACAGAGTGGATTTACTTAGGGACTCTGAGAACACGCTGGCATTAATATGGCCTATTATTCCACTGTCAATCATTAATATCATGACATATTAATTGGTCAGATTTGTCTGTGTGGGACCTGATTTGGGTCTATCTCCTGGGCAGTACTGATTATATGATTCAAGGGGGCAGGCAGGAACAGAGGCAAGATTCTGTACAGCCCAAACCAGCCCAGGGTACTGATGTTTCCTGGAGTGATCCCCAGAACAGGGATACAGACAGTGAAAGAGAGCAGAGATAGAATGAAAGATGATTTTCTTATACTGCACAGTCAGCTTGATGTCAGTCCCAACTTCTAGAAGATTAAAGAGCTCATGAGTGCAAACCAAGTAGTCCACAAAAAATATGACTCTTACATGTGTTAGAAGGATGACTGGCTCTGAGGAATTGCTGCTTTCCAAATATTGACACTGAAATATCCCCAGAAGACCTATAAACCCAAGCTCATCAAAACACATCTTGGAGCACTGTTGAAATGACAATATGTTCCCTTATCCCCAAAGTTAGGAGGGCTGGGGGGTTCCAACAAGTCTCTAATGAACATTGACTTGTGATCCAAAGGAGTGAGAAACTTTAATAAATTATACTGAATGGAAGTTCCATATATGTCAGACCCGTCTCATTTCACAGGCAACTCAAAGTTCAGGCATGTTCCTTGTTTATGGGTGGGGGGTATACTTTGCACAACCACATGTCATAGTTTTGAAAGCCTGAAAGGAAATTTTCTGTAATTCCTTAGAAGTTGAACTAAAAATGAGTTTTTTGTGAGCTATGCCTGAGAACTGCTGAGGATATACTTATATAGATGAAACATGAACAGTGCAAAGAAAACGTTTATGTAGCTGAAGTATACTGAACCTATTCTTTAATGTCTAGTTTGAAGGCTCTCCTAGAATTTAAATGACTTTAGTAAGACACTTAGAGTATTTTCATGGACATTATGTAGAGTAAAATAAGTGTGTGTGTGTTTAACCCAGGTAGATTATACTTGCTTCTTATCGAGTTATTTGCGGTTCCTGAAGAATCAACTGTGATGGGAGCTTGCACATTCTCATATTTAAAGAAATTCCGAAAAGGATAACAAAATGTGTGAGAAGTTTGAGGTTTCAATGGTATTTATGTTCTGCTTTCTTATCTTGTTAAACTATGTTGAATATAAATACGAATATTATAAAAGACCCCCACATGAGATTTATCCCCATGGCTGGAACATTTCTTTATTTCTCTCTATTAAAATGTTCTTATTTATTCAACCTCAGAAACCTTTGTGCATAAGGGAAATATTTTTCTATTTCATTTTCTTCTGACTCCTTTGGAAGTTCCTGGAAAGCTTTTTGTCATTCAAGTCCATTGGGAGACACACACATACATACACACCCTCTCACAGAAGCAGAGAGAAAAATGTCCTGTTTACATAAAGCTGACAAGAGAAATGCTAATAATTTCCTTAGCTTAGTCCCGGCAAGTCCAATACAATGGAGAAGGTAAAAAGGACCTAGTGGGTAAATGACTGTTTAACACTTGTAGTGGAAAGAATGAGGCCATCTTGAGTCTGAATCTGGGGTCCTGGCTTGGCACTGACACATTCATTATCCCTTAGGAAGCTGATGGTGTTTTAAATTTTATTGATAGAAGAGGTAAAAGATGCTTCCCCTAAGACTTTCAAGACATACTCGATTTTTTTAAGCCCAAGAATAACATATTCAGTTACTTGCCTGATGTTTTCTCAAATTGTTTCCAGGACAGACTTTGAAATGCCAGCTGGTTTGGATCAAAAGTCAGTGCTTGCGCCTTATCCCACATTGTTCCTCTGCAACCCCTCTTGTTTCTTCTCCACCATTTTGATCACCTATCTCTTCACAATAGAGTCTGTCATTGCAAACTGGATTCAAATTTTAGTTTCACCTTCAAGTATTGGCTTTCACAAGAACTGGTGGAATTGAAGATGATTACAATATTCAGTTATTCTCTGGCCAACTGAACAATCCCCAACGTGGTAAAGCAGGTATATCTGCTCCCTCAGTCTTGTGGACTCCTGTGGTTCCTGTGGTTCTTTTTAATCGAATATTGCAATGCTATCCATTCCACCACGCACACCGATTATATATTCTACATCTTCCTGACAACAGAATGTATTATTTCTTAATAAGTCTCCAATGGAAATCTATGCATTTTCTATACTACTCAGAGGGTGAACTTTGGACTTGTTCTGGTTGGTGCCACCTGAGCTGTGGGTGTGTCATCTGGGGTTATGAAACAGAGTCAGACACTCAGCCAGCTCAGTAGGGACACAATTAGAATTAGGAAGTCATAGAACATCCTACTAGAGTCCTAGGAAAACAATGAAACTGAAAGAACAGTTTTCAGTTACCGGTACAAAAAATTCTGGTCCCAAACTAACTTCATTTTTTTTACCGTCTATCTGAGCAGAAGCATGAATACACACCCTTTCCCACGTCCTTTCATTGGAGTCAAAACCGAAATATCAAGAAGTGAGTCTTGATATTCCTTGAAGTTCCTAGGTGCTTCATTTATAGGTTACAATGGATTGAAAACCTGGTTGCTTTGAGGAAGAGGCATAAATAAGATCCTAATATGGGACAGTAATGAAACTGTTGCCCATCCCAGTTAACAGCACTGTCATGCTCTTAGTTGCTCAGTTGCCCCAAATTGGATATCATCCTCAGTACCTCACTCTGTCAACCCTGAAATCCAATTAACCACCAAAATATATTGATAATCGCCTCCAAAATATATCTCAAATGAATACACTTCTCATCTCCACTGTCACCACCCTAGGTTTGTCTACAATCAGCTCTTTTTTTTTCGCTGCTTGGTTTTTATTTATTTATTTTTATTATTATTATGATTTTTACATTTATCCTTTTTTTTGAAATTGGAGTATAGTTGTTTTACAATGTTGTGTTAGTTTCCACTGTACAGTGAAGTGGGGTTCCCTGTGCTATACAGCATGTTCTTATTGATTATGTATTTTATACATATTAGTGTATATATGTCAATCCCAATCTCCCAATTCATCCCACCCCCACCACAGCTTTCCCCCCTTAGTGTCCATATGTTTGTTCTCTACACCTGTGTCTCTCTTTCTGCCTTGCAAACTGGTTCATCTGTACCATTTCTCAAGATTCCACATATATGCATTAATATATGACATTTGTTTTTCTCTTTCTGACTTACTTCACTCTATGGCAGTCTCTAAGTTCATCCACGTCTCTACAAATGACCCCATTTCGTTCCTTTTTATGGCTGAGCAATATTCCATTGTATATGTACCACAACTTCTTTATCCATTCATCTGTTGATGGACATTTAGGTTGCTTCCATGACCTGGCTATTGTAAATAGTGCTGCAATGAACGTTGGGATGCATGTGTCTTTTTGAATTATGGCTTTCTCTGGGTATATGCCGAGTAGTGGGATTGCTAGGTCATATGGTAATTCTATTTTTAGTTTTTTAAGGAACCTCCATACTGTTCTCCATAGTGGCTGTATCAATTTACATTCCCACCAACAGTGCAAGAGGGTTCCCTTTTCTCCACACCCTCTCCAGCATTTATTGTTTGTAGATTTTCTGATGATGGCCATTCTAACCGGTGTGAGGTGATACCTCATTGTAGTTTTGATTTGCATTTCTCTAATAATTAGTGATGTTCAGCAGGTTTTCATGTACCCCTTGGCCATCTGTATGCCTTCTTTGGAGAAATGTCTATTTAGGTCTTCTGCCCATTTTTGGATTGGGTTGTTTGTTTTTTCTGATACTGAGTTGCATGAGATGTTTACATATTTTGAAGATTAATCCTTTGTCCGTTGATTTGTTTGCAAATATTTTCTTTCATTCTGAGGGTTGTCTTTTCGTCTTGTTTATGGTTTCCTTTGCTCTGCAAAAGTTTTAAGTTTCATTAGGTCCCATTTGTTTATTTTAGTTTTTATTTCCATTTCTCTAGGAGGTGGGTCAAAAAGGATCTTGCTGTGATTTGTATCATAGAGTGTTCTGTCTATGTTTTCCTCTAAGAGTTTTACAGTGTCTGGCCTTACATTTAGGTCTTTAATCAATTTTGAGTTTATTTTTGTGTATGGTGTTAGGGAGTGCTGTAATTTCATTCTTTTATATGTAGCTGTCCAGTTTTCCCAGCACCATTTATTGAAGAGACTGTCTTTTCTCCATTGTATATCCTGCCTCCTTTGTTTAAGATAAGGCGACCATATGTGCATGGGTTTATCTCTGGGCTTTCTATCCTATTCCATTGTTTTATATTTCTGTTTTTGTGCCAGTACCATATTGCCTTGATTAATGTAGCTTTGTAGTGTAGTCTGAAGTCAGGGAGTCTAATTTCTCCAGCTCTGTTTTTTGTTTTTTTTTTTTCCTCAAGATTGCTTTGCCTATTCGGGGTCTTTTTTATCTTCATACAAATTTTAAGATACTGTGTTCTAGTTCTGTAAAAAAAAAAAAAAAATGCCATTGGTAATTTGAAATGGATTGCATGGAATCTGTAGATTGTTTTGGGTATTATAGTCATTTTCACAATATTGATTCTTCCAATCCAAGAACATGGTATGTCTCTCCATCTGTTTATGTCATCTTTGATTTCTTTCATCAGTGTCTTATAATTCTCTGCATACAGGTCTTTTACCTCCTTAGATAGGTTTATTCCTAGGTATTTTATTCTTTTTGTTGCAATGGTGAATGGGATTGTTTCCTTAATTTCTCTTTCTGACTTTTTGTCATTAGTGTATAGGAATGCAAGAGATTTCTATGTATTAATTTTGTATCCTGATACTTTACCAAATTCACTGATTAGCTCTAGTAGTTTCCTGGTAGCATCTTTAGGATTCTCTATGTATAGTATCATGTCATCTGCAAACAGTGATGGTTTTACGTCTTCTTTTGCAATTTATATTCCTTTTATTTCTTTTTCTTCTCTGATTGCCATGGCTAGGTCTTCCAAAACTATGTTGATAATAGTGGCAAGAGTGGACATCCTTGTCTTGTTCCTGATCTTAGAGGAAATGCTTTCAGGTTTTCACCATTGAGAATGATGTTTGCTGTGGGTTTGTTGTATATTGCCTTTATTATGTTGAGGTAGGTTCCCTCTTTGCCTCTTTTCTGGAGTGTTTTTATCACAAGTGGGTGTTGAATTTTGTCCAAAGGTTTTTCTGCATCTATTGAGACAATCATATGGTTTTTATTCTTCAATTTGTTAATATGGTGTATCACATTGATTGATTTCAGTATATTGAAGGATCCTTGCATCCCTGGGATAAATCCCACTTGATCATGGTGTATGATGCTTTTAATGTGTTGTTGGATTCTGTTTGCTAGTATTTTGTGGAGGATTTTTGAATCTACGTTCATCAGTGATATTGGTATGTAATTTTCTTTTTTTGTAGTATCTTTGTTTGGTTTTGGTATCAGGTGATGATGGCCTCATAGTATGAGTTTGGGAATGTTCCTTCCTCTGCAATTTTTTGGAAGAGTTTGAGAAAGATGGGTGTTAGCTCTTGTCTAAATGTTTGATAGATTTCACCTGTGAAGCCATTGGGTCCTGGACTTCTGTTTGTTGGAAGATTTTTAATCACAGTTTCAAATTCATTACTTGTGATTGGTCTGTTCATATTTTCTCTTTCTTCCTGGTTCAGTCTTGGAAGGTTATACCTTTCTAAGAATTTGTCCATTTCTTCCAGGTTGACCATTTTATTGGCATAGAGTTGCTTGTAGTAGTCTCATGATGCTTTGTATTTCTGCGGTGTCCCTTGTAACTCTTCCTTTTTCATTTTTAATTTTATTGACTTGAGTCCTCTCCCTCCTGTTGAGTCTGTTAAAAGGTTTATCAATTTTGTTTATCTGCTCAAAGAACCAGCTTTTAGTTTTATTGATCTTTGCTATTTTCTTTGTTTTTCATTTATTTCTGCTCTGATCTTTATGATTCCTTCTACTAACTTTGGGTTTTGTTTGCTCTTCTTTCTCTAGTTCCTTTAGGTGTTGATGGATAGATGGTTTATTTGAGATTCTTCTTGTTTCTTGAGAGGTAAGATTGTTTTGCTATAAACTCCCCTTTTAGAACTGCTTTTGCTGCATCTCATAGGTTTTAGGTTGACGTGTTTTCATTGTCATTTGTCTCTAGGTTTTTTTTTGATTTCCTCTTTGATTTCTTCAGTGATCTCTTGGCTATTTAGTAGTGTATGGTTTAGCCTCCTTCTGTTTGTGTTTTTTACGGTTTTTTTTCCTGTAACATTTCTAGTCTCATAGCACTGGGGTCGGAAAAGATGTTTGATATAATTTCATTTTTCTTAAATTTACTGAGGCTTGATTTGTGATGCAAGATGTGATCTATCCTGGAGAATATTTTGTGTGCACTTGAGAAGAAAGTGTACTCTGCTCTTTTTGGATGGAGTGTCCTATAAATATCAATTAAATCTATCTGGTCTATTGTGTCATTTAAAGCTTGTGTTTCCTTATTAATTTTCTGTCTGGATGATCTGTCCATTGGTGTAAGTGAGGTGTTAAAAGTCCCCCACTATTATTATGTTACTGTCATTTTCCTCTTTTAGAGCTGTTAGCATTTGCCTGATGTATTGAGGTCCTCCTTTGTTGGGTGCATATATATTATAAGTGTTATATCTTCTTCTTGGATTGATCCCTTGATCATTATGTAGTGTCCCTCTTTGTCTCTTATAACATTCTTTATTTTAAAGTCTATTTTATCTGATATGCGTATTGCTACCCCAGCTTTCTTTTGATTTCCATTTGCATGGAATATCTTTTTCCATTCCCTCACTTTCAGTCTGTATGTGTCCCTAGGTCTGAAGTGGGTCTCTTGTAGACAGCATATATATGGCTCTTGTTTTTGTATCCATTCAGTGAGCCTGTGTCTTTTGGTTGGAGTGTTTAATCCATTCACATTTAAGGTAATCATTGATATGTATGCTCCTATTACTATTTTCTTAGTTGTTTTGGGATTGTTTTTGTAGGTCCTTTTCTTCTCTTGTGTTTCCCACTTAGAGAAGTTCCTTTAGCATTTGTTTTAGAGCTGGTTTGGTGGTGTTGAATTCTCTTAGCTTTTGCTTGTTTGTAAAGCTATTGATTTCTCCATTGAATCTGAATGAGAGCCCTGCTGAGTAGAGTGTTCTTGGTTGTAGATTCTTCCCTCTCCTCACTTTAAATGTATTGTGCCTTCTGTATTGTGTACCTTCTGGCTAACTCAGCTGTTAACCTTATGGGGATATCCTTGCATGTTATTTGCTGTTTTTCCCTTGTTGCTTTTAATAATTTTTCTTTGTCTTTAATTTTTGTCAATTTGATTACTGTGTGTCCCAGCATGTTTCTCCTTGGGTTTATCCTGCCTGGGACTCTCTGCACTTCCTGGTAGCAAATTCTTTTCCCATGTTAGGGAAATTTTGAACTGTAATCTCTTCAAATATTTTCTCAGGTACTTTCTCTCTCTCTTCTCCTTCTGGGACTCCTATAATGTGAATGTTGGTGTGTTTAATGTTGTCCCAGAGGTCTCTTAGGCTGTCTTCATTTATTTTCATTCTTTTTTCTTTATTCTGTTCCATGGTTGTGATTTCCCCCATTCTGTCTTCTGGATCACTTATCCATTCTTCTGACTCAGTTATTCTGCTATTGATTCCTTCTGGGTATTGTATTGTTCATCTCTGTTTGTTCTTTAATTCTTCTAAGTTTTTGATAAACATTTCTTGCATCTTCTCAATCTTTGCCTTCATTCTTTTTCTGAGGTCCTGTATCATCTTCACTATCATTATTCTGAATTATTTTTCTGGAAGGTTGCCTATGTCCACTTCATTTAGTTGTTTTTCTGGGATTTTATCTTGTTCCTTCATCTGGTACATAGTCCTCTGCCTTTCATTTTGTCTATCTTTCTGTGAATGTGCTTTTCATTCCACAAGCTGCAGGATTGTAGTTCTTCTTGCTTCTGCTGTCTGCCCTCTGGTGGATGAGGCTATCTAAGAGCCTTGTGCAAATTTCCTGATGGGAAGGACTGGTGGTGGGTAGAGCTGGCTGTTGCTCTGGTAGCCAGAGCTCAGTAAAACTTTAATCCACTTGTCTGCTGATGAGTGGGGCTGAGTTCCCTCCCTGTTGGTTTTTTGACCTGAGGTGACCCAACACTGGAGCCTACCTGGGCTCTTTGGTGGGGCTAATGGCAGACTCTGGTAGGGCTTACACCAAGGAGTACATCCCAGAACTTCTGCTGCCAGTGTCCTTGTCCTCACGGTGAGACACAGCCACCCCCCGCCTCGGCAGGAGACCCTCCAACACTAGCAGGTAGGTCTGGTTCAGTCTCCCCTGTGGTCACTGCTCATTCCCCTGGGCCCCAATATGCACACTACTTTGTGTTTGCCCTCCAAGTGTGGAGTCTCTGTTTCCCCCAGTCCTGTCGAAGTCCTGCAATCAAATCCCGCTAGCCTTCAAAGTCTGGTTCTCTACGAATTCCTCCTCCCATTGCCAGACCCCCATGTTGGGAAGCCTGACATGGGGCTCAGAACCTTCACTCCAGTCATTCGACTTCTGTGGTATAAGTGTTCTCCAGTTTGTGAGTCACCCACTCAGCTGTTATGGGATTTGATTTTATTGTGATTGTGCCGCTCCTACTGTCTCATTGTGGATTCTCCTTTGTCTTTGGATGTGGGGTATCTTTTTTAGTGAGTTCCAGTGTCTTCCTGTCGATGATTGTTCAGCAGTTAGTTGTGATTCCGGTGCTCTCACAAGAGGGAGTGAGAGCACTTCCTTCTGCTCCGCCATCTTGAACCAATCTCCCTGCCTGTATCTGTTTTTGATAATCATATTTTGATGATCATGCAATTTTATTAGATTCATCATTTATAGGCATGAGCTCAACACCACAAATAGAAACTTCAGTCAATTTTTCAAATAGTTATGCTAATATAATAATGTCTGAATTGCATCTGGATATGATGGGAATTTTCCTTTCAGCATTTTGATTGTCATCTGAGTCCTCATCTTAATGGATAGAAATGCTTACAAATCCTGGATTTTTTTAAACAGGATTTTTTTCAAAAAAATCCATGCTCCTCCCCATATGAGTACCTTCACACTATAATTCTTTTCAAAATATGTATTTCTTTATTTTTAATAAAAATTGTGTATATTTTTAGGTAGACAACATAATGATTTGGTATACATATACAAAGTGAAATCATCACTGCAGTCAAGCTAATTAACACATCTCCCATAGTTACCTTTATATATATGTGTGTGTGAGAGATAAGAGATAGATAACCTGAAGTCTACTCTCTCAGCAAATTTCCAGTATTCAATACAGTATTTGTTAATTGAGTCCTGTCAAGTCCATACAGCAGCCAGGATCTTCTAAAATGCAAATCTGATCACATCTCTACTCCACTTAAGGTTTCCCTTTGTACTTAGGCTCCATGTGGTGTGCCTAATACTTAGTGGTCATTCAGTGAAAGAATGACTGAATAAATTAATGTATTTTGGCTAATCATACTTTGTGGTCTAGATAAGTAGCAAGAATTTTTTGTTTTTTAAAAAATGGGAAATTCACATACTGCAAAATATAGAGTTTCTGGCTCTAAACTCTATAAAAACTGCCCAAACACCTTCAAAATCATTATCTTCAGGGTCACTTATGACAACAGATCATCACTTTGCAAAGTATACTATTCTCAAGACAGTGAAACACATTGTTCTGTATGTTGTTGACTTCTTATTTATAAAGAGGAAAGTATTGGCAGTTTTCAAAACAGAAATAGACCCACAGATGTAAAAAACAAACTTAAGGTTGAGAAAGGGGAAAGGTGGGATAAATCAGGAGTTTTGGATTAGCAGATACAAACTACTATATATACAATGGATAAACAACAAGGACTTACAATATAGCACAGGGCACTATACTCAATATTTTGTTATAACCTGTAAGGGGAAGGAATCTGAAAAAGAATATATATATATGTGTATATGTATATTTCTTAATTTAAAAAATTCTAGTTTATCTCTTGATGTAGAGAGATCTAATATTTAACTCTCATTTTCCAACCACCTTCAATGGACTTCCCTTCTGCTCATTCACTCAAATACAATTATATCAGAATTTTTGGTTAAATCAGTATTCAGTGTTTACATCATCATGATTATGAAAATACCATTTCTAGCTGAGTCACCTAATATATTATGATCACATTTCCTTTTTTGCCTACTTTATAGAATTAATAATTGCAATTTCTTTTTGGTTTTGTTTTCCATATGCTTATCACTGCTACTCCATACTCTCTGACTGAGTGGGATTCCTCACTGTGATCAAACACACTAGGTAATCTTGATCAGTGCAATTTTTTTCCCTGTTGAAAGCAATCTATTTATATCTATATATATATATATAGATATGTATATATACACATATATATATAAATATATATATATAAATGTATATATTTGTATCAATCTGAAATACTTAATTTTTAGGCCTGCTTCACAGTTTTTATCCCAGAATTTCCCACTACTGTCATTCTAGAAATATCTTCCTTGTTTCTCTCCTTTTCCTTTCTCCTGGGCTAGATCCCTTGTTTCCTGATACAATACTGCTTGCTCTGGAGAAGCACACCCGCTGGTATCTTTCTGACATTTTGTGTCTGAACATGTGTATATTCTGCCCTTAAACATCCAGCATGGTTGCATTGAGTATGGAATTCCAAGCTGAAAATAATTTTCCCCAGAAGCTTAAATACATGACTCAGTTGTTCTCTGTCTTCCAGCATTTGTGGTGAGAAATCTGAGAGTATTCTTATTTCTGATTATTTGCAAATTATATATTTTTCTTCTCTGGACCTTTTTGGATCTTCTCTTTAAACACAGATTTCTGGAGTTTAAGAATCATGTGCCTCAGTAAGGTTTTTTCGGTCATTAAGCTGAACCTTCAGTGGGTTTTTTCCTTCTAGAAAAGTAGGTTTTGAGCATTTCTTTGTGAGTTATTTCTTTGATATTTTTTACACACCATTTTTTCCTACATTCTTTTCCTGGTGTTTGAACTCTCCAACTGATTCCAGTTAGATTTGATCGTCTCATTTTCTTTTTAAAAAATATTACTTTTCATTCTCTTTCTTACTGTGTTCTATTTCCTGAGAGACGGCTTTGAGATCATCTTAGTTGTATCTTCCAATCTGTATGTGCGCAAGTGCGTGTTCCTTCTCTCACGTAGTCTTAATTTCTAAGAGCTCTTTTGGAAATTCTAAAACTGTTACTTTTTATAGAATTTTTTCTTTTTTCTCTGGAGAGATTAATTATAGTTTTGGAGACATTTCCCCCCACACACCCCCCCCATTATTTGCTATAGCTTCCGAATTCCCTTTCTTGTTAGAGGCTTTTTGCTAGTATATAGTTGGTGCATATGTGTATATTTAAGAGTGAGGTATACATACACACAGACACAAACACAAATCTGGTGTGATGTTTGTTATGCATATGCAGTGCTTTTCAACTAACCATGCACGGCAGAATGATTAGTTGGGGATCCAGCCATTTGGGGACTCAGCTTTCTCTGCTAGCTCAGGGTTTTTCAACTTCTGAAAAATTGGCATTTGTCTATTGTAGTCTCCTCTCTTGTGCTCTTTGTTATTCTCAGTTTGCCTTTTACATTTATTTATTTTCATATATTTGCAATGTCCTGAAAGATATCATACATTTTATATTAAATAATATATATGGAGGGTTACATTTTAAGTTATGGAGGAGAATGTCTAATAGGGAGCTGTCAGTTCTACTTGAAGAGAGGGTGAGGGTGCCTTGAAAATACTTCATTAAGAGTTTGACCGTTGGCCAAGTGTTCAGAGATGAAGATGCTGGGCAGACAAGGGGCTGAAGAGGATATCATGCAGATGGCAGAGTAAGAACGAAGGCCCAGGCGATGACACGGCATAGTTTTTTCCATAGAACTTCAAGTAGAACAACATGAATTCAGGTAGTAGGTGAGAATCAGAAACGGGGCTCTTAATCAAGTTCAGGTTATAGAGCTCCTTGTATTCCATTCTGAGGCCCAGTACAGAGCATCACAGGTAATGAAAAGTGGACAAGACTTCATTTCTTCCTCAAGCAGCTCACAATCTAATACAGATGGAGATATATAAAAATAACTTGCAATAATGTTGGGCATAACTGTGCATTGAAATGTGTTTTCCAAGGAGAAGGAGATTGCATCGGAATGAGAGAAAAAGTTTTATGAAGGAGGAAACATTTGTAAGGCCTCAAGTTTAGATAAAGAGAGCTTGGGCAAGAACAAACTGAGATGGAAGGGAATAAAATGAGGATAAACATGGCACTGGACACGGAAAGGATAATTAGAGAACAGGCAGTTCAATCTTGTTGGTAGGCAGGTGGGCAAGATAAATGCAACAATTTGCCTGGGACATGAGGTGGATGTTCTTGGTTGCCAGGCTGGGCAGTCTGTGCTGAATTGTCTAGGCCAAGAGGACTTGCGCACACAGTCAAACCTACTTAAAATGAAAATCAGTGTCCCCAGGGTACACCTTTATCTCTCTTCCTCATTTCTGGTGAATAGCCTTCCTTCCCCTTTAAGCATAAAACATCCTCGAACAAGTAGCAGTTTTTAAACTTGTTTTTCTCCTTATGTTCATCCTCCCCTTCAGTTCATTCTTCACACTTTATCCCGTGAGTGGAAAGTACAAACTGAGTAATCTAATCTCTGTTCTTAATGGCTGACCATTGCCCTTTGTATAACGTTCAAACTCCTTACTGTGGCCTGCATGTCCCCATAGGTCCTCACTCCAGGCTGCAGCTCAGACCTCATGTCATACCACTTTCCTTTTCACTCTCTACCCTCCCATCAGATGTCAAATTGGCCTTCCTCTACTACAAGCTCACTCCCATCTCCAGGTCTTTGCACTTGCTACTCCCTTTGCCTGGGAGGTTCTTTTACCAGATCTTTGCATAGTGGGTTCCTGTGTGGTTTTTAGGTGTCAGATAGAATGTCATGTCCCTTCAGGGGCTTTCCCTGGCAATCATGTTGAAACTGTCTCTGCCCCTTCCTCCTCTTACTCTATTGCATTGTCCTATTTATTTCCTTTGGAGTGCTTTTCTTAGTGTATCGTTATATTGCTTAGTTATGTGGCTTAATCATGAATTATCTATTTCTCAGTCCATTAGAAATCACCCTTCAAGAAGTCAGGGACCTCATCTTTTGTATTTTCTGCTGCATCCCTGATGCCTAGCATAGTGCTTGGCACAAAATAAGTAATAAATATTTGTGGAATAAAGGAATAAATGGATAAGTGGTTACGTGAAATACCTTTCCTCATGATCGTTACACCAATTCCGTAAATATTGAGTGGATCCTTAAGGATTTTTTCTTTAGCCAAATCATTTCTTTCATTGTTTTTATTCTATATACTTCCTTGTTCCTATAAATACTTATATACTGTAAGCTCCATGAGGGATGAGACCAGGTTCTGTCTTTAAACATTTTACTCTTTGTGTCTTAATTATAGTAGATACTCAATAAATATTTTAAAGATGCCTTCATGCTGAGGAAAGGTACATAAGGAAGTAAGAGATAAAGGACGGATGGGACTCCCTCTTGCGCAGGAGGCAGGAGGTTTGTTTCTAATCTTCCATAAAACATTTAACAATTTCTTCTTCTCCTTCCCCTCCTACTCCCCCCTTATTACCATCATCATCATTATTATTATTATCATTAGTAGTAGTATTAATGATTACTTGTCCTGTTCTGCTGATAAGTGGCTCTTTGACCTTGGGCCCGCACATTTGTATTTCTGAAATGCAATTTTTTCATGTCATGTAGAAGTAACGTTGCTTCAAGTGTGGTCTGTGGGCTAACTGCATCAGCATTCCCTGGTGTGCACATTAAACATGCGTTTTCTTAGTCTCTAACTTTATGTCCACCTGCCCAGCATCTCTGGGGCTGGGGTGAAGGGATCTGAATTTTTAGCAAGCTCTTTCAGTGATTCCTATGCAGACTGAAGTCTGAGAAGCACTGCTGAGTGGTTGTATTAAATGATTTTCTATGATTCTGATTTCGCTCGTGGAGCTGAATTAGTATATATTGGCCATCTGGTGAAGAAAGAGCTATATTCTTTGGTTATTGCTCATGTAGATTGCTGTTGCAGGAAGTCTCCTAGTAATTCTTGTCAGCTGCTAAGCAATATGTTGTTTCTTGTGAATAATGGTCTATTCTTTGCATTATATTGTACTAAATTACATTATTTATCATGCTTTGTGTCTCAGGGAAAAATAAAACTGGTATGGTAATTTCTGTTAGGAAATGTTTCTGCTTATATAGATCACATAGTTCATGAGTCAGATTCTTCAAATATATAACTTTGGGGGAGTGACCCATATATTTTGGGGAAACTTCATTAACTTCTTCCAGCTGTGGGTTCAATTTGCTACACTGATGCTGTTTAATCTGCAACATGATGACAACAAGGCACCATGGAAACTCAGTGGTCATTGAGGACCACTGAAGACCAACTGGGGAAAAGTGACTATCAAGGCAGAATAGATGATACCAAAGTTGAAAAATAATTGCAAAAATACAAACAAGGAGTAATTTCCCTCTCCCTGGCAAATTTAGAGAAGGTCTTAGGGAGAGGGTAAATTGGACGATCAATAACCGCCAACAGTGTTTCCATGGAAGGAGGGGAGTACAGAAACTGCCAGTGATCACTGTGCACAGGTGCGGGAGTGGGATAGAGGTGGACTCAGGAGGAGAAATACCTCTTCCAGAGGCCCAGCTCACGGGAAATTAATTTCTGTCTGCATCCACGATTCAGCAGGTTTAATAGAGTTCTAGAAAATGTTCATAAGCTGAAAATGGAAGCAAAGGCACCCCTAAGAACTCACATGGACATTTGAGGAAAGCCTGACTCTAACAGGGATTTGGTATGAAGGCAGTGTTTCTCAGTCTCAGTATTTCAGACTGAATTTCATGCCTATATGACATTTACCCACTTAATGCTTGAGATACACACACATACATATATAATAGTTTCTATTAATTTCACCTCTTAATATAACTTGGCTGAGAACTCTTGCCTTATGTTTCAGATATTCCCAGGAATGCTGAGAATCACTCAACAGTGGCTCTAAAAATTAATTATGCTGGGAAACTCATCTAACTTTCATTTATGCATAAACGAAATTAAACATAAATTATTACTAAGAATAATGACATGACACTTAATATTGGTGCCACAATTTTACAATTGATAAAGCATTTCGAATTCCTTTTTGTCATCCTCATTTGCTAGCATCATCTCATTGAATTCTCACCACAATCTGGTAAGGCAGGTCTTACCTCCCAACATTCAGAAGGCACAAATGCTTTGTCCAAAGTAAAAATACTACTTAGTAGTTTGGATGGCTAAGAGAAATAGTCGTCCACCTTTGCATCAGGGTAGGCTTATACCCAGCCTCGTTTGTGTTTTAAAAGAAGTGTCTGGAAGTTGTGAGGTCCTGGATAGCAGGCGGAATTTTCCCTTTTGAATTTTGGGACCCATCCTCAATGGTCTAGTGTAGAAACTCTGAAGGAGAAACAGAATGTAGGAAAAATGTTTAGAGTGGAAGTTAGCTGACACCCAAGAGCACCACTGGGGGGGTTGGAATTGGACAGGGTCTCATAGCTCCTTTTTCATGAACAGGGAAATGGACAGCTGAAGTGGGCATTGACACAGTGATGCATGATGGTCAATGCCCAGATTAGAGGACCAGTCTCAGTATCACTTTTCCAGCGATAACTTGCCTGGGCAGATTGCCACTCTGAGGTCAGATACAGGACTCTTTCTGCACTTTGGTAACGCCACCTGCTAATTTTCCAGTTATATTCTATGTAGTATTGAAACACCCTCAGTACTCATGAGCCTAAGAGGATCACAGAATACCTCATGGAAAGTGGGAACAAGAGTTTTTTTCTGACTTGATGTTATCATGTGCTGGGGCAGAGCTTGAGTACCTACACTCTAGCAAAGAAATGGTACACCGTATGAATTCCTACCTGAGGAAAAGAATGAACATTGCTGTATAAAAGATGTGTGGCAGGCATGTCTTAGCAACCAGCAAAGGGCATTGAATGAGGACAAGCGAAATGGAACTGCCACATCGAGGAAGAATCTATGCAGTTGATTTGAAAGGTTAACAGCATGTTATAGTATATTTGTGACTTTCAGTTTTCAGAAAAATTAAGCCACTTAGTGAACACAAGACAAGAAATCACTGGAGAAGCCAGGAGAAGGATCCCCAGCCCAGAGTTCTTCCCTGGTTTCTACTCTGTCTCCCAAGGTGAGCGTTTCATCCATGAGCAAAATCATAGGCCCGGTCTGCCCAGCATAACAGAGAAGCCCCAGAGTGCTGACCTATGTCTTTCCCAGTTCAGGAAAGCATGTTAATCAAATATTTATACTAATCATTCCACTGAAAGCCCCACAGTTCCCTTTTTAATGTAGAAAGCAGAGTGTAAAGACCTACAATTGCACTGCAGTGGAGAAATACATGAGCTGTACAAAAACAGTTCTTGGTAAATCGTGCATCCTCTCTTTTTAGTGTGCCATAGGTCATGCGGGGTGAAAAAATCAGAGCTCTGAAAGTCATCTCCTCCTGCAGCCTGTTTCCCGCATGGATACCTAATCACCCCTGCTACAGTGACTCTGGGTCCTTGGCAGTGCTTGGTATGACTTACGGGTTTTAGACCTCCAAATGCGGCAATACCCAGCAGGAGCAGATGGACTTCTAAGCAACCAGACAATAATTTCCTAATGCAAGTACTGGGAGCTGGAGCCAAGCACGTTTCGTTTCTTACCCTCCCTGTGGTGCAGAGATTGATGAACAGACATGAGGTTTTCCAAGATAACGTATGCAAGCAACCTACTTACGGCAAGCTTTTCCCATGTGTCACTCTCTCTCTCTACTTGCAAGAGGAGCCAGTAAGACGATCCAACAGTGACCCACAAGGTGGGACAGAAAGCTTTAGGGGTTGAAGACTGTGATAGACAGCACAGAGGATGATTTAAATGTATCATACTTGTCCTTCTTTTCCTTGGGTTTAGTGGGACTAATGTATGGGACTTCGTCTGCACTTATATTTAAATGAAGCAATACTTGTTAAAGCACATGAGAAAGTGGCTGGCCCAGAGAACCACTGCTAAAATAACAACTACTGCTAGTAAAATCTCGTATGAATAGAATTAGGGTCAGTACTGCCATTATAATTTTAATGATAATAATTATTATTAGAGTCATGATGACTGTTGTCAGGTTTGTTGAATAAGACATCACAATGTAGTACAAGAAAGAAGGATGACACATCCAGATTAAGCGACTGAACCTATAAAAATCAATTCCTTTTTTCCAGCTTTATTGAAGTATGATTGACAAATAAAAACTGTATATATTTAAAGTGTACAATGTGATGTTTTGACAAGTATATATATATTTTGAAATATATGTATTTACAAGTATGTATATTGAAATAACTACTACAATCAAGCTAATTAACATATCCATCACCTCACATAGTTACATTTTTTGTGTGGTTAGAAAATTTAAGATCTACTCTCTTAGCACCTTTCATGTATATAATACATCATTAACTATAGTCACCATGCTGTATATTAAGTCTCCAGAACGTATTCATTGTATAACTGAAAGTTTTTACTCTTTGAGCAATAGCTCCCATTTCCTTCACCCCATCAGCCCCCAGTAACCATTCTTTTACTCTCTGTTTCTATGAGTTTGGTTCGGTTTGGTTTTAGATTCCATAAACAAGTGAGGTCATGCGGTATTTGTCTTTCTCTGTCTGGCTTACTTCATGCAGCATAAGGTCCTCTAGGTTCACCCATGTGGTCACAAATGGCAGGATTTCCTTCTTTTTTGTGGCTGAATAATATATGTATACATAACATTTTCCTTATCCATTCATCTGTCAGTGGACATGTAGGCCATTTCCATGTCTTAGCTATTGTGAATAATGCTGCAATGAAAATGGGAGTGCAGGGCTTCCCTGGTGGCGCAGTGGTTGAGAGTCCGCTTGCCGATGCAGGGGACACGGGTTCGTGCCCCGGTCCGGGAAGATCCCACATGCCACGGAGCGGCTGGGCCCGTGAGCCATGGCCGCTGAGCCTGCGCGTCCAGAGCCTGTGCTCCGCAACAGGAGAGGCCACAACAGTGAGAGGCCCGTGTACAGCAAAAAAAAAAAAAAAAGAAAAAAAAAAGAAAATGGGAGTGCAGATATCTCTTTAAGATACTGATTTCATTTCCTTTGAATATATACCCAGAAATGGGATTACTGAATCATTTGGCAGTTTTATTTT
This sequence comes from Lagenorhynchus albirostris, assembly GCF_949774975.1. Taxonomy (NCBI): domain Eukaryota; kingdom Metazoa; phylum Chordata; class Mammalia; order Artiodactyla; family Delphinidae; genus Lagenorhynchus; species Lagenorhynchus albirostris. Next base: position 48,669,818 of record NC_083110.1, on the reverse strand, counting down.
TGATTTTTGGAGGAAACTTAATTCTGCTGTCCATAGTGGCTGTACCAATTTACATTCCCATCAACAGTGCACAAGTATTCCTTATTCTCTACATCTTCGCCAACTCTTGTTACTTTTTGACTTTTTGATAAGAGCCATCCTAATAAGTGTGAGGCCATAACAACTGTGTTTTTTTAATTGAAGTGTCATTGATTTACAATATTGTTACTTTCAGGTGTACAGCAAAGTGATTCATTTACATATATATATATTTCAGATTATTTTCCATTATAGATTATTACAGGATACTGAATAGAGTTCTCTCTGCTATATAGTAAATCTTTGTTACTTATCTATTTTACATACTGTAGTTGGTATCTGTAATCTTAATTTATCACTCCCCTTCCTCGCTTTCCCCTTTTGTAACCATAAGTTTGTTCACAGACATAGAAAACAAGTTTATGATGATATTGTGGTTTTGATTTGCCTTTCCCTGATAATTAGTGATATTGATGATCTTTTAATATACCTGTTGGCCATTTGTTGTCTTTGGAAAGTGTCTGTCTATTCAGGTCCATTGCCAAGTTTGAATTGAGTTGTTGGGGTTTTTTTTTGTTTTTTTTTTTTTTGCTATTGAGTTGTATGAGCTCTTTATATGTTTTGGATGTTAACTCCTTATAGGGTATATGGTTTGCAAATATTTTCTCCCATTCTGTAGGTTGCCTTTTCGTTTTGTTGATTGTTTCCTTTGCTGTGAAAAAATTTTTAGTTTGATGTAGTCCCACTTGTTTATTTTTGTTTTTGTTTCCTGTGCTTTTGGTGTCATATCCAAATCATCATTGCCAAGATCAACGTCAAGGAGCTTTTCCCCTATGTTTTCTTCTAGGAGTTGTATGATTTCAGGTGTTGCATTTCAGTCTTTAATCTAAGTTGATTTTTGTGTATGATATAAGTAAGGGTCCAACTTCACTCTTTTGCATGTGGATAGCCCTACTGCCCACCATAGATACTGAAGTAGCCCTGTGACCTGGCTTCAGGACCACTCTACTGCTAGTCCAGAGTCAGTCGTGCCCTTAGGAGCACCCAACAGGAGACACAGCTCTTCCAAACAGCCTAACTGGCCACTGACGATCCTGAAGCAGCCCTGTGACCCAGGCCCAGTCCTGCTCATCCAGGACCCAGCGGCAGCCACACCTATCCATGCTTCCGGTAACAGGCCTGCCAACCTGGAACCCAACTTTGAACCAAGAGCAGCCTTGTGGCCTGGGGCCAGCCTCGCTTGACTGAGATCCCAGAGGCTATCCCATCAGTCAGGGGACCCAGAAGGAGAAGTTCTTTACCTGCTGAAAAGACAGGAGGAAGTGTTTGCTCCTTCAAATGCATAGACACCAAGGCAAGGCTACACAGATCATGAAGGATCAGGCAAACATGATTAGTTTACCAAAGGAAAGTAACAAACCTCCAGCAACTGACCCTAAAGAAATGGAGAGCCAGGAATTTCCTGATAAAGAATTCAAAATATTTGTCTTAAGGAAGTTCAGTGAACTACAAGAGAATACAGATGGATAACTCAACAAATTAGGAAAAATCAGTTCCTAAAACACCAATATCTATGTCATTGCTCTTAAAAAAAAAAAAAAAAAAGCTTTGGCAGTAGAATAGTTTCCTGAGAAAGTCCCATTCAAAAATGGGGGTTTCTAAAATCATAGCAGCCTCATATAATACATAATTTTAACAAATAAATCCTTTCTCATACCCCTTCAATCTTATGAAATACTGGACTATCTCTTGATCTATCACCCTTGTGCCCCAGGACCTACTGTCCTAACCCTGTAGAGAGAGCATGAGAAGCTTATGCAGGACTTTATGCCTTATGTGGAGTGGGTGTGAATACATGCTTATGAAATTGCCAGTATGGGGGGGAGCAGTGCTGAACGGTGGTAGAACATGAATTCTGGCTCACAGAGTTCCAGCTATGAATCGGTACCTGAGTGACTTTAAGAGGCTCCTGAAAAATTCCGAGCTTCAGTTTCCTCCTATGTAAAATGGGAGATAATAATACCAACTTCTCAGTGATATTGAGAAAATAGAATCAGTTAATGTAGGCCAAGCACCTAGGGCAAAGCAGTAGCTCAACAATGATATTTTCTTTCTCAGCTCATTGTCCCAAATCAGCCCCCCGATTCCTACCTCCCTGTTCTTAGTACTATTCATGTCCAACTCACAAATATCCTCCCACTTAAAGTTTAAAATACTGAGAAGTCTAGTAATAAACAATTTATAAGTAGAGATCTAGGTCACAAATAGAAAACATGGAGAGGATCAAAACCTGCAAATCTAACAGCCAATAAATATATGAAAAACATTGATTTCTCTAGTGGCTAGGGAAATGCAAATCAATGTGAAATATAAATATATAATCATCAGATTGTCAGAAAGTCTAGAAAGTGATAATACCTACTCTGGGATTGCAAGAGAAAGGGGTACACTCAAGTGTTTGAGGGAATGTGAATTTTTACACCGTTTTTGGAAAGAAATCTCTCTGTATATGATATCTGTCTATCTATAATTATATCTTAGAAGTAGAAGCAGTAGTACAAGGATGTTTATTACAACACTGAGGTGGTAAAAAATCTAGAAACAATGTAAATATTCATAAAAAAATAGGGTTCAAATATTTGTTTAAGTTGTACATTTATTTGGTGGAATATAATGCCACAAGAGAAATCTATTTTACTTGGAGAAATTTCCATGGTACATAAAGTGAAATAGCAAGACACAGGAGAATAGATGATTCCATTGTGGAAAAGGAAACAGTGGCAAAAATACCTCTTGTCTCTATGCACAAATGTGTATGTAAGTAAGTATACGAGCATGGAGAAGTCAATATGAAGAGACTCACTGAGTAACTAACATTACTTACCTGTGGTGTGTCTAGGGCTTGTAGAAAAAAGTGGGAAGCAACAGGAGGGAACAGTAGGTAAAATCAAAAGTTTGCGTAATATATGTTGTAGGTCTACGCACAGTATATACAGGGTCTATGATTACAAAGAAATGGCATTTATGTTCCAAATTTTGGAAAACTATATATGTATGTATATGTAAAGAAATGTATGAAAGGCTAGTTGCCGAAGCATTAAAGGCAATTATCATGATAATATTCATATAACTTCTCTTGTTTATTTTTGTTTTGTTAGAATTATATTGGGTCTGTATTATTAATATAATCAGAGAAAAACTATCTTTAATGTACAGAAAAGGAGAGCAAGCAATACCCAGGCTGGCTATAATTGCACAAGGTGAATTTAGAAAGAAGGAAGAGCCTCTGGAACCTGTTTTGAATTTGTTTCAAATCATGGAAAAAATTAGGATGCAGGTTTGGAACTTAGGAAGCAGACTCTGAGATGCAGTTTATGTGCAGGCCGCTTATTAAGGAGAGCACTTGAGATGCACACCTGAGAAGGGGAGGAGAGGAAGGAAGGTTGAACAGAGGGCAAGGCTGAGCTGCATGCTGGTCCAGTGACAGCCTCAGGTGACCCCACAGGGAGCTCTCAAGTAGAAATGGCCCTTCAGGGTTGACCTCGGTTGAGTTGAGATGGCCAGACCTTTGTAACTCCAGTCAGGGATAAGGTGTACCTGGAGCAAGGGCAGTCAAGTTCCGTCCCTGAAGAGGCTGAAGCTGTGTCTTATGACAGCACTGCCAGCAGTTGGGGCATCAAGTCCTTCCCTGAGAGGGACCTGGGCAGTGGATCTCGTTGTCTTCCCAGAATGGCCACAATGATCCCAATGGGCTGGGAACACTGGTTGGCCTCGCTGAATTTAGGCATATTCTGTAGGATCAAATCTGTGTTCAGTTGAAAGAGACAATTGCACAGGATAATTGATTTGCTGTCAGGGTGAGTTTCTTATGAAACCATCCCGGCACTCACTTCAAAGCAGTAATTGGAGCATTTCATCAACCAGGATCAAGGATTTACTACACTCCTACCATGGGCCCGGCACTGAGCTAGGCTCTGGAAAAAAACAAGGGTCTATGAGGCCAGTCACTATCCTCCCTCAGAGGATAGATAAAGCATGGTACAGAGGAGATAAAGCATGGTACACAGCACCAGCTCTTCAAGACAGTGAGTGATAAGTGCTACCAGATGGGCACAACAGAGTGCCAGAGGAAGGTGGAGACGAGGGAGAATCTTGATATTAAAACATGAGTGTCATGAAGCGAGCAAGTTAGATGACTTTGGAAGCTACGTTCATATTTCTGGATGTAGTAGGGCAAGTTTGCAAGAAGCAGGCAGCTGTGATGTCGCGGAAGAACGTGAAAGTGGAATTTAGCATACCTGGGTTCAAATTATGTTCCTGCACCTACTTGTTCACGGATTGGGGGCAAATTGTTTAAAACTGTGTAAGCCTTGGGCTTCCCTGGTGGCGCAGTGGTTGAGAGTCCGCCTGCCGATGCAGGGGACACGGGTTCGTGCCCCGGTCCGGGAAGATCCCACATGCCGCGGAGCGGCTGGGCCCGTGAGCCATGGCTTCTGAGCCTGTGCGTCCGGAGCCTGTGCTCCGAGAGGCCACAACAGTGAGAGGCCCACGTACCGCAAAAAGGAAAAAGAAAAAAAACACTGTATAAGCCTCAATTTCCCTATATCTCAAAGGCAGATAAAGCTTATTTTGCACATTGTTTTTAAGATAACATGAGGTAATGTCATGCTAGATGTTGTGAGGATGACAGAGAATAAGGATGCTTTGTAAAGAGTTAAACGCTACACAGACAGGAGGTATAATTTTTGTTACGTTACTAAGTTGTCGTTCACTGCTCCATGAGATTTGTAATGAGTTTCCCAGATAATCAATTTCACAGAATATTGTTGGATGACGTACCGTTCTCCAATGGCTTCCTGGGAAACTCTTGGGAATATCTGAAACTGAAGACAAGAGCTCTCAGCATAATATTATATTACATATGTTAATTGATGGGATTATGTAATAAATGTATCAAATGTTAGGTGGAGGACTTTTATATTGATACTGATAAGTCCTGAGCAAACTCAGGCATCATGTCTTTCCCTTACCCCAACTCCTGTTACTAAATCCTTTTCCCAAGTGACGACACAGAGTATTGTGTGTGGTATTCCTTTTTTTCCCACTTATTTATTTTTTTATTGGAGTATAATTGCTTTACAATGTTGTGTTAGTTTCTGCTATACAATGAAGTGAATCAACTATATGTATACATATATCCTCTCCCTCTTCAACATTTGCTAGGACTCTATTAAACCATTTGCTGCATCTTGGAAGCAGGCAGAAATTTCCTTTTAGCTAAGTCCCCAACCAAAGTTTATTCTTTTTCCCCTGATGCCTGCCACGCTTTTCCTGTTGCTCAGGTACCAAAAGGAGCAGAAATTGTTCACCTCACCCCATGTTACTCTAAGTATTATTATTTATTTAGCATCTCTGACTTAGGAATCAATTGTACCTTATTCCCTGGACCCTTTCCTTCCTTAATTTCAAGGCAGAGGTGTTGCCCAAGAATGCGTTAGGAATAGGAGACTCCCCTTTTAACTTCTCAATCAATTGCTCTGCACCCAAATCACTCCTTGGGGGCTTTTTATTTAAAATAAACAGTTATCATTTTCTAAACCTGAAGTAATGTGTGAATTAAAGCATCTTTACCAAGCTTTTCTCTTTTTATTTATCTGTGATATAAAGCACAGATTAAAAACATCAATTGCATGCTTGCTTGGCAAATGTAGTTTCAGAGCAAATGTCACAGACTCTCCTTTCCAACCAGGTTACTGCTCCTAAGCTCCTGCTATAAAGAAAATTTAAAGCCACCACTCCCTAAATGCAACTGTGTTTATGAATATTTCTCAGTTCTTTATTCTCACACTTTTCCCCTCTGGCTGCAGTGAGACCAAGAATTACCAACCATGATCATGGCCTGATGATGCCAGTCCTCTATTGCTATAAGAGGAGCCCAGTGCCTTACTCAACTTGTTTCCAAACATCAGACTACAGAGCCAGGACAGGTAAAGGGACTCATCATGGGGGAGTGAGTGCACTCATGGGGTGGAGTTAGGAGAGCACAGGTGCAGAGCATAGAAATCAGAGACTGAGAGCTGCCCATGTCACAAAGGCACTCATAGTAATTACTCAAATGGCAACCAGCACATTGCAGCACATACTAGACGGAGGAGAAAGTTACAGCTATAATTGTATCAGATGCTCCCTTTTTCCTGAGTAACAGAACTCTAGATGTATTCATGTATCCTGCTGTAAACTGGAGATCCATATGCTTCTAGGAAGTCTAATGACTTTGCTAGTTATAGTGGATGGGTCTTGATTAAGTCTTAACCAGTGATTCGCAAGCTCTTTGGTCTCAGGAACTCTTTGTATTCTTAAATAATTGAGGATGACAAAGAATTTCGTGGTTTATATCTCTCGACACCGTTGTAGAAGTGAAATCTTAAAAATATTTCATAATATTTATTTATACTTCTTTTATTGAATTATAATTGATGTACAATAATGCATAAGTTACAGGTGTACCACATAGTGATTCATAGTTTAAAAGGTTATATTCCATTAGTAGTTACTACAAAATACGGACTGTATTTCCTGTGTTTTAGAATACGTCCTTGTAGCTTATTTTATACATAATAGTTTGTACCTCTTAGTCCACTTGTCCTATCTTACACCTACCCACTTCGCCCTCCCACCTGGTAACCACTAGTTTGTTCTTTATGTCTGTAAATCTGTTTCTTTTTCGTTATATTCCCTAGTTTTTTTTAATAGTCCACATATAAGTGATATCATACAGTACTTATCTTTGTCTGACTTCTTTCACTTAGCATGATATCCTCCAAGTCCAATTTGTTGCAAATGGCAAGATTTCATTCTTTTTATGGGTGAGTAGTATTCCATTGTGTGTGTGTGTGTGTGTGTGTGTGTGTGTGTGTGTATACATATCACATCTTTTTTATCCATTCTTCTGTTGATGGACACTTAATGCTGCTTTCATATCTTGAGAATTGTAAACAATGCTGTCATGAACATTGGAGTGTATGTATCTTTTTGAATTACTGTTTTCATTTTTTTTGGATATATACGCAGGAGTAGAATTTCTGGGTCATATAGTAACTCTATATTAAATTTTTGGCGAAACCTCCATACTGTTTTCCACAGCAGCTACACCAATTATGTTCTCACCAATAGTGTAGGAGGGTTCCTTTTTCTCCACATACTTGTCAATATTTTTTGTGTTTTTTAAAAATTTATTTTTTTAACAACTTTATTGGAGTATAATTGCTTTACAATGTTGTATTAGATTCTGCTGTATAACAGAGTGAATCAGCTGTATGTATACATATATCCCCATATCCCCTCCCTCTTACATCTCCCTCCCACCCTCCCTATCTCACCCCCATATGTGGTCACAAAGCACTGAGCTGATCTCCCTGTGCTATGCAGCTGCTTCCCACTATCTATTTTATATTTGGTAGCGTATATATGCCCATGCTACTCTCTCACTTCATCCCAGCTTACCCTTCCCCCCACCGAGCCCTCACGTCCATTCTCTATGTCTGTGTCTTTATTTCTGTCCTGCCCCAAGGTTCTTTAGAACCTTTTTTTTTTTAGATACCATATATGTGTTAGCATATGGTATTTGGTTTTCTCTTTGTCTGATTTCACTCTGTATGACAGACTCTAGGCCCATCCACCTCACTACAAATAATTCAATTTCGTCTCTTTTTATGGCTAATATTCCATTATATACATGTGCCACATCTCTATCCATTCATCTCTCGATGGATACTTAGGTTTCATCCATGTGCTGGCTATTGTGAATAGAGCTGCAATGAACATTGTGGTACAGGACTCTTTTTGAATTATGGTTTTCTCAGGGTATATGCCCAGTAGTGGGATTGCTGGGTCATATGGTAATTCTATTTTTAGTTTCTTAAGGAACCTCCATACTGTTCTCCACAGTGGCTGTATCAATTTATAGTCCCACCAATAGTGCAAGAGGGTACCCTTTTCTCCACACCTACTCCAGCATTTATTGTTTGTAGATTTTTTTTATGATGGCCATTCTGACTGGTGTGAGGTGATACCTCATTGTTGTTTTGATTTGCATTTCTCTAATAATTAGTGATGTTGAGCAGCTTTTCATGTACTTCTTGGCCATCTGTACGTCTTCTTTGGAGAAATGTCTATTTAGGTCTCCTACCCATTTTTAGATTTGGTTCTTTGTTTTTCTGATACTGAGCTGCATGATCTGCTTGTATATTTTGGAGATTAATACTTTGTCTGTTGCTTCATTTGCAAATATTTTCTCCCATTCTGAGGGTTGTCATTTCATCTTCTGTATGGCTTCCTTTGCTGTGAAAACACTTTTCAGTTTCGGTAGGTCCCATTTGTTTATTTTAGTTCTTATTTCCATTCCTCTAGGAGGTGGGTCAAATAGGATCTTGCTGTGATTTATGTCATAGAGTGTTCTGCCTATGTTCTCCTCTAAGAGGTTTGTAGTGTCTGGCCTTACACTTAGGTTTCTAATACATTTTGAGTTTATTTTTGTGTATGGGATTAGAAGGTTTTCTAATTTCATTCTTTTGCATGTAGATGTCCAGTTTTCCAAGCACCACTTATTGAAGAGCCTGTCTTTTCTCTATTGTATACTCTTGCCTCCTTTATCAAATATAAGGTGACCATAGGTGCGTGGGTTTATCCCTGGGCTTTCTATCCTGTCCCATTGATCTATGTTTCTGTTTTTGTGCCAGTACCATACTGTCTTGACGACTGTAGCGTCACAGTATAGTCTGAAGTGAGGTAGCCTGATTCCTCCAGCTCCGTTTTTATTAAGATTGCATTGGCTATTTGGGGTCTTTTGTGTTTCCATACAAATTGTGAAATTTTTTTTCTAGTTCTGTGAAAAATGCTATTGTAGTTTGATAAGGATTGCATTGAATCTGTAGATTGCTTTGGGTAGTATAGTCATTTTCACAATGTTGATTCTTCCAATCCAAGTACATGTTTTATTACTCAATCTGTTTGTATCGTCTTTGATTTCTTTCATCAGTGTCTTACTATTTTCTGAGTACAGGTCTCTTGTCTCCCGAGGTGGCTTTATTCCTAGATATTTTATTCTTTTTGTGGCAGTGGTAAATGGGAGTGTTTCCTTAATTTCTCTTTCAGATTTTTCATCGTTAGTGTATAGAAATGCAAGAGATTTCTGTGCATTAATTTTCTATCCTGCTACTCAGCAAATTCATTGATTAGCTCTAGTAGTTTTCTGGTAGCATTTTTAGGGTTCTCTATGTATAGGATTATGTCGTCTGCAAACAATGACAGCTTTACTTCTTCTTTTCCGATTTGGATTCCTTTTATTTCTTTTTCTTCTCTGATTGCTTTGGTTAAAACTTCCAAAACTATGTTGAATACCAGGGGTGAGAGTGGGCAGCCTTGTCTTGTTCCTTATCTTAAAGGAAATGGTTTCAGTTTTCACCATCGAGAACGATGTTAACTGTGGGTTTGTCATATATGGCCTTTAGTATGTTGAGGTAAGTTCCCTCTATGCCTACTTTCTGGAGTGTTCTTATCATAAATGGGTGTTAAGGGGCTTCCCTGGTGGCGCAGTGGTTGCGAGTCCGCCTGCCGATGCAGGGGACACGGGTTCGTGCCCCGGTCTGGGAGGATCCCACATGCCGCGGAGCGGCTGGGCCCGTGAGCCATGGCCGCTGAGCCTGTGCGTCCGGAGCCTGTGCTCCGCAACGGGAGAGGCCACAACAGTGAGAGGCCCGCGTACTGAAAAAATAAAAATAAATGGGTGTTAAATTTTGTCAAAAGCTTTTTATGCATCTATTGAGATTATCATGTGGTTTTTATCCTTCAGTTTGTTAATATGGTGTATCACATTGATTGATTTGCATATATTGAAGAATCCTTGCATTCCTGAGATAAATCCCTCTTGATCATGGTGTATGATCCTTTAAATGTGCTGTTGGAGTCTGTTTGCTAGTAGTTTGTTGAGGATTTTTGCATCTATGTACATCAGTGATATTGGCCTGTAGTTTTCTTTTTTTATGATATCTTTATCTGGTTTTGGTATCAGGGTGATGGTGGAATTGTAAAATGAGTTTGGGAGTGTTTCTCCCTCTGCTATATTTTGGAAAGGGTTGAGAATGTTAGGTATTAGCTCTTCTCTAAATGTTTGATAGAACTCGCCTGTGAAGCCATCTGGTCCTGGGCTTTTGTTTGTTGGAAATTTTTTTTTTTTTTTTTTGGCAGTACACGGACCTCTCACTCTTGTGGCCTCTCCTGTTGTGGAGCACAGGCTCAGCGGCCATGGCTCACGGGCCCAGCTGCTCCGTGGCATGTGGGATCTTCCCGGACCGGGGCATGAACCCACGTCCCCTGCATTGGCAGGCGGACTCTCAACCACTGTGCCACCAGGGAAGCCCCTGTTGGAATATTTTTAATCACAGTTTCAATTTCATTACTTGTGATTGGTCCGTTCATATTTTCGATTTCTTGCTGTTTTAGTCTTGAAAGGCTGTATTTTTCTAAGAGATGTCCATTTCTTCCAGGTTGTCCATTTTGTTGGCATATAGTTTCTTGTAGTAGTCTTTTGTGATCCTTTGTATTTCTGCAGTGTCAGTTGTTACTTCCTTTTTCATTTCTAATTCTGTTGATTTGAGTCTTCTCTTTTTTCTTGATCAGTCTGGCCGACGGATTATCAATTTTCTTTATCTTCTCAATGAACCAGCTTTTAGTTTTGATCTTTGCTATTGTTTCCTCCATTTCTTTTTCATTTATTTCTGATCTGATCTTTATGATTTCTTACATACTGCTAACTTTGGGGGTTTTTTGTTCTTTGTTCTCTAATTGTTTTAAGTGTAAGTTTAGGTTGTTTGTTTGAGGTTTTTCTTATTTCTTGAGGAAGGATTGTATTGCTATAATCTTCCCTCTTAGAACTGCTTTCACTGCATCTCATAGGTTTTGGGCTGTCGTGTTTTCACTCTCATTTGTTTCTAGGTATTTTTTGATGTCTTCTTTGATTTCTTCAGTGATGTCTCAGTTATTCAGTAGCATATTGTTTCCCCTCCGTGTGTTTGTTTTTTTTTTTTTACATCTCTATTGGAGTATAATTGCTTTACAATGGTGTGTTAGTTTCTGCTTTATAACAAAGTGAATCAGTTATACATATACATATGTTCCCATATCTCTTCCCTCTTATGTCTCCCTCCCTCTCACCCTTCCTATCCCACCCCTCTATGTGGTCACAAACTACCGAGCTGATCTCCCCTGCTATGCGGCTGCTTCCCACTAGCTATCTGTTTTACCTTTGGTAGTGTATATATGTCCATGCCACTCTCTTGCTTTGTCACAGCTTACCCTTTCCCCTCCCCATTTCGACTCCATTCTCTAGTAGGTCTGTGTCTTTATTCCTGTCTTACCCCTTGGTTCTTCATGACATTTTTTGCCCTTAAATTCCATATATATGTGTTAGCATACGGTATTTGTCTTTCTCTTTCTGACTTACTTCACTCTGTATGACAAACTCTAGGTCTATCCACCTCATTACAAATAGCTCAATTTCATTTCTTCTTATGGCTGAGTAATATTCCATTGTATATATGTGCCACATCTTCTTTATCCATTCATCCGATGATGGACACTTAGGTTGTTTCCGTCTCCTGGTTATTGTAAATAAAGCTGCAATGAACAATTTGGTACATGACTCTTTTTGAATTATGGTCTTCTCAGGTATATGCCCAGTAGTGGCATTGCTGGGTCATATGTTAGTTCTATTTGTAGTTTTTAAGGAACCTCCATACTGTTCTCCATAGTGGCTGTACCAATTCAAATTCCCACCAGCAGTGCAAAAGTGTTCCCTTTTCTCCACACCCTCTCCAGCATTTATTGTTTCTAGATTTTTTGATGATGGCCATTCTGACTGGTGTGAGATGATATCTCATTGTAGTTTTGATTTGCATTTCCCTAATGATTAATGATGTTGTGCATTCTTTCATGTGTTTGTTGGCTGTCTGTATATCTTCTTTGGAGAAATGTCTATTTAGGTCTTCTGCCCATTTTTGGATTGGGTTGTTTGTTTTTTTGATATTGAGCTGCATGAGCTGCTTGTAAATTTTGGAGATTAATCCTTTGTCAGTTGCTTCATTTGCAAATATTTTCTCCCATTCTGAGGGTTGTCTTTTTGTCTTGTTTATGGTTTCCTTTGTTGTGCAAAAGCTTTGAAGTTTCATTAGGTCCCATTGGTTTATTTTTGTTTTTATTTCCATTTCTCTAGGAGGTGGGTCAAAAAGGATCTTGCTGTGATTTATGTAATAGAGTGTTCTGCCTATGTTTTCCTCTAAGAGTTTGATAGTTTCTGGCCTTACATTTAGATCTTTAATCCATTTTGAGCTTATTTTTGTGTATGGTGTTAGCAAGTGTTCTAATCTCAAACTTTTACATGTACCTGTCCAGTTATGCCAGCACCACTTATTGAAGAGGCTGTCCTTTCTCCACTGTACATCCCTGCCTCCTTTATCAAAGATAAGGTGACCATATGTGTGTGGATTTATCTCTGGGCTTTCTTATCCTGTTCCATTAATCTGTATTTCTGTTTTTGTGCCAGTACCATACTGCCTTGATTACTGTAGCTTTGTAGAATAGTCTGAAGTCAGGGAGCCTGATTCCTCCACATCCGTTTTTCGTTCTCAAGATTGCTTTGGCTATTCGGGGTCCTTTGTGTTTCCATACAAATTGTGAAAAATTTTTTTCTAGTTCTGTGAAAAATGCCAGTGGTAGTTTGATAGGGATTGCATTGAATCTGTAGATTGCTTTGGGTAGTACAGTCATTTTCACAATGTTGATTTTTCTAATCCAAGAACATGGTATATCTCTCCAACTATTTGTATCATCTTTAATTTCTTTCATCAGTATCTTATAATATTCTGCATATAGGTCTTTTGTCTCCTTAGGTAGGTTTATTCCTAGATATTTTATTCTTTTTGTTGCAGTGGTAAATGGGAGTGTTTTCTTGATTTCATTTTCAGATTTTTCATCATTAGTGTATAGGAATGCCGGAGATTTCTGTGCATTAATTTAGTATCCTGCTACTTTACCAAATTCACTGATTAGCTCTAGTAGTTTTCTGGTGGCATCTTTAGGATTCTGTATGTATAGTATCATGTCATCTGCAAACAGTGACAGCTTTACTTCTTCTTTTCCAATTTGGATTCCTTTTATTTCCTTTTCTTCTCTGATTGCTGTAGCTAAAACTTCCAAAACCATATTGAATACCAGGGGTGAGAGTGGGCAACCTTGTCTTGTTTCTGATCTTAGTGGAAATGCTTTCAGTTTTTCACCACTGAGGATGATGTTGGCTGTAGTTTTGTCATATATGGCCTTTATTATGTTGAGGAAAGTTCCCTCTATGCCTACTTTCTGCAGGGTTTTTATCCTAAACGGGTGTTGAATATTGTCGATAGCTTTCTCTGCATCTATTGAGATGACCATATCATTTTTCCCCTTCAGTTTGTTAATATGGTGTATCACATTGATTGATTTGCGTATATTGAAGAATCCTTGCATTCCTGGAATAAACTCCACTTAATCATGGTGTATGATCCTTTTAATGTGCTGTTGGATTCTGTTTGCTAGTATTTTGTTGAGGATTTTTGCATCTATGTTCATCAGTGATATTGGCCTATAGTTTTCTTTCTTTGTGACATCCTTGTCCGGTTTTGGTATGAGGGTGATGGTGGCCTCGTAGAATGAGTTTGGGAGTGTTCCTCCCTTTGCTATATTTTGGAAGAGTTTGAGAAGGATACATGTTAGCTCTTCTCTAATTGTTTGAAAGAATTCGCCTGTGAATCCATCTGGTCCTGGGCTTTTGTTTGTTGGAAGATTTTTAATCACAGTCTCAATTTCAGTGCTTGTGATTGGTCTGTTCATATTTTCTATTTCTTCCTGGTTCAGTCTCGGCAGTTGTGCATTTCTAAGAATTTTTCCATTTCTTCCAGGTTGTCCATTTTATTGGCATAGAGTTACTTGTAGTAAGCTCTCATGATCTTTTGTATTTCTGCAGTGTTAGTTGTTACTTCTCCTTTTTCATTTCTAATTTATTGATTTGAGCCTTCTCCCTTTTTTTCTTGATGAGTCTGGCTAATGGTTTATTAATTTTGTTTATCTTTTCAAAGAACCAGCTTTTAGTTTTATTGATCTTTGCTATCATTTCCTTCATTTCTTTTTCATTTATTTCTGATTTGATTATTAAGATTTCTTTCCTTCTGCTAAGTTGGGGTATTTTTGTTCTTCTTTCTCTAATTGCTTTAGGTACAAGGTTAGGTTGTTTGTTTGAGATGTTTCCTGTTTCTTAAGGTAGGATTGTGTTGCTATAAAATTCTCTCTTAGAACTGCTTTTGCTGCATCCCATAGGTTTTGGGTCGTCATGTCTCCATTGTCATTTGTTTCTAGGTATTTTTTGATTTTCTCTTTGATTTCTTCAGTGATCACTTCGTTATTAAATAGTGTATTGTTTAGCCTCCATGTGTTTGTATTTTTTTTTTTTTACAGATCTTTTCCTGTAATTGTTATCTACTCTCATAGCTTTGTGGTTGGAAAAGATACCTGATACAATTTCAGTTTTCTTAAATTTACCACGGCTTGTTTTGTGACCCAAGATATGATCTATCCTGGAGAATGTTCCATGAGCACCTGAGAAAAATGTGTATTCTGTTGTTTTTGGATGGAATGTCCTATAAATATCAATTCAGTCCATCTTGTTTAATGTATATTTAAAGCTTGTGTTTCCTTAGTTATTTTCATTATGGATGATCTGTCCATTGGTGAAAGTGGGGTGTTAAAGTCCCATACTATGAATGTGTTACTGTCGATTTCCCCTTTTATGGCTGTTAGTATTTGCCTTATGTATTGAGGTGCTCCTATGTTGGGTGCATAAATATTTACAATTGTTATATCTTCTTCTTGGATCGATCCCTTGATCATTATGTAGTGTCCTTCTTTATCTCTTCTAATAGTCTTTATTTTAAAGTCTATTTTGTCTGATATGAGAATTGCTACTCCAGCTTTCTTGTGGTTTCCATTTGCATGGAATATCTTTTTCCATCCCCTTACTTTCAGTCTGTATGTGTCTCTAGGTCTGAAGTGGGTCTCTTGTAGACAGCATATATATGGGTCTTGTTTTTGTATCCATTCCGCCAGTCTGTGTGTTTTGGTGGGAGCATTTAGTCCATTTACATTTAAGGTAATTATTGTTATGTATGTTCCTATTCCCATTTTCTTAATTGTTTTGGGTTCGTTATTGTAGGTCTTTTCCTTCTCTTGTGTTTCTTGCCTAGAGAAGTTCCTTTAGCATTTGTTATAGAGCTGGTTTGGTGGTGCTGAACTCTTAGCTTTTGCTCTTCTGTAAAGGTTTTAATTTCTCCATGAAATGTGAATGAGATCCTTGCTGGCTAGAGTAATCTTGGTTGTAGATTTTTCTCCTTCATCACTTTAAATATGTCCTGCCACTCCCTTCTGTCTTGCAGAGTTTCTGCTGAAAGATCAGCTGTTAACCTTATGGGGATTCCCTTGTGTGTTATTTGTTGTTTTTCCCTTGCTGCTTTTAATATGTTTTCTTTGTATTTAATTTGTGACAGTTTGATTTATATGTGTCTTGGTGTATTTCTCCTTGGTTTTATCCTGTATGGGACTCTCTTTGGCTCCTGGTCTTGATTAACTATTTCTTTTCCCATATTAGGGAAGTTTGCAACTATAATCTCTTCAGATATTTTCTCAGTCTCTTTCTTTTTCTCTTCTTCTTCTAGAACTCCTATAATTCGAATGTTGGTGCATTTAATGTTGTCCCAGAGGTCTCTGAGACTGTCTTCAGTTCTTTTCATTCTTTTCCTTTATTCTGCTCTGCAGAAGTTATTTCCACTATTTTATCTTCCAGGTCACTTATCCGTTCTTCTGCCTCAGTTATTCTGCTATTGATCTCATCTAGAGTGTTTTTAATTTCATTTATTGTGTTGTTCATCATTGCTTGTTTCATCTTTATTTCTTCTAGGTCCTTGTTAAATGTTTCTTGCATTTTCTCTATTTCCAAGATTTTGGGTCATCTTTACTATCATTATTCTGAATTCTTTTTCAGGTAGACTGCCTATTTCCTCTTCATTTGTTAGGTCTGGTGGGTTTTTATCTTGCTCCTTCATCTGCTGTGTGTTTTTCTGTCTTCTCATTTTGCTTATCTTACTGTGTTTGGGGTCTCCTTTTTGCAGGCTGCAGGTTTGTAGTTCCCGTTGTTTTTGGAGTCTGCTCCCAATGAATGAGGTTTGTTCAGTGGGTGTTGTAGGCTTCTTGGTGGAGGGGAGTGGTGTTTCTTTTCTGTGGGTGGAGCTGGTTGTTGTCCTTCTGCTGGGGTGGGCTGTGTCATGTGGTGTGTTTTGGGGTGTCTGTGAACTTAATATGACTTTAGGCAACCTGTCTGTTAATGGCTGGTGTTGTGTTCCTGTCTTGCTAGTTGTTTGGCATGGGGCATCCAGCACTGGAGCTTGCTGGCTATTGGGTGGAGCTGGGTCTTAGCTTTGAAATGGAAATCTCTTGGAGAGCTCTCGCTGAATGATTATACATAGGACCGGGAGGTCTCTGGTGGTCCAATATTCTGGACTTAGCCCTCCCAACTCGGAGGCTCAGGGCTAACAACCGGTTAGGGCACCAAGACCCTGCCAGCCACATGGTTCTGGAGGTAAGGAAGAAAAAAAAGGAAAAAAAATAGAACCCCAAACCAAATGGTAAAAGCAAAACTAAACAGACAAAATAACACAAAGAAACATACACACACACACACACACACACACACACTCATAAAAAGAAAACAAACAAACAAAGATAATGGTTAAAATCCTAGTACAAATGGTAAAAGCAAACCTAAGCAGACAAATCACACAAAGAAACGTACACTCACTAAAGGAGAAAAAAGGAAATAAATAAATAAAAATGAAAAAAGAAAAATAAAAGAGAGCAACCAAACCAATAAACAAATCCATCAAGGATAACAAGCACTAAAAACTAAACAGAGGTAAACATAAATCCAGAAACAAATCAGGCACAGAATGCAAACCCCAAGTCTGCAGTTGCTCCCAAAGTCCACTGCCTCAATTTTGGGAACATTTGTTGTCTATTCAGGTATTCCACAGATGCAGGGTTTATCAAGTTGATTGTGGGGATTTAATTCTCTGCTCCTGAGTCTGCACGGAGAAATTTCCCTTTCTCTTCTTTGTTTGCACAGCTCCTGGTGTTCAGCTTTGGTTTTGGCTCAGCCTCTTGTTCAAGCTACCCTCAGGCATCTGTTCCTGGCCCAGACAGGAGGATGTGAAAACAGCAGCTGATTAGGGCTCTCTTGCTCACTTTGGCTGGGGAGAGGGAGGGGTAGATTAGTCATAATTGGAATGCAGAGCAAGCCTGCGGTGGCAGAGGCTGGCCTGACATTGCAACGGCCTGAGGCATGCCATGTGTTCTCCCTGGGAAATTTTCCCTGGATAACAGGTCCCTGGCAGTGGTGTGCTGCTCAGGCTCCCGTAATGGGGCGGGTAGTGATGACCTGTGCTTGCACACAGGATTCTTGGTGGCAGTGGCAGCAGCATTAGCGTTTCATGCCCGTCTCTGGGGTCCAAGCTGATAGCCACTGCTCACACCCCTCTCTGGATATCACTTAGGCAGTGCTCCACCTTCTGTGGACACTTGGAGGAGGAATCCCCTCTCCTCCTGCACCCCATAACAGTGGTCTCTTCCCTCTTCGGCACATCCAGACTTTTTCCCAGACTCCCTCCTGGCTAGCTGTGGTGCACTGGCCCCCTTCAGGCTGTGTTCACGCAGCCAACCCCAGTCCTCTCCCTGAGATCTGACCTCTGAAGCCCAAGCCTCAGCTCCCAGCCCCCACCCGCCCTGGCAGGTGAGCAGACAAGCATCTCAGGTTGCTGAGTGCTGGTTGGCACTGATCCTCTGTGAGGGAATCTCTCTGCTTTGCCCTCTGCACCCCTGTTGCTGCACTCTCCTCCATGGCTCTGAAGCTTTCCCCCCCCACCCCCCGTCCCCACCAGTGAGGAGCCTTCCTAGTGTGTGGAAAGTTTTCCTCCTTCACAGCTCCCTCCCAGAATTGCAGGTCCCATCCCTATTTTGTCTCTGTTTTTTCTTTTTACTTTTGCCCTAGCCAGGTACGTGGGGATTTTCTTGCCTTTTGGGAGGTCTGAGGTCTTCTGCCAGCCTTCAGTAGGTGTTCTGTCAGAGTTGTTCCACATGTAGATTTGTTTTTGATATATTTGTGGGGAGGAAGGTGATCTCCACGTCTTACTTGTCCACCATCTTGAAGGTCTCTGTTTGTGTTCTTTTTGATGATAGCCATTCAGGTAGGTGTGAGGTAATTGTGGTTTTAATTTGCGTTTGCCTAATGATTAACAGAATTGAGCTTTTCTTCCTGTGCCAGTTGGTCATCTGCATGTCCTCTTTGGAAGAATGTCTATTCAGTTTTTCTGCCCATTTTTTAATCGGGTTGTTTGATATTTGATGTTGTGTTGTATGAGCTATTTATATATTTTGAATATTAACTCCTTATTGGTCAGATAATTGGCACATATTTTCTCCCATTCAGTATGTTGTTTTTTGTGATGGTTTCCTTTGCTGTGCAAAAGCTTTTATGTTTAATCAGGTCCCATTTGTTTGTTTTTGCTTTTGTTTCCTTTGCTTTAGGAGAGAGATCCAAAAAAATATTTCTATAATATATGTCAAAGAGATATATGTTAGAGAGCCTATGTTTTCTTGCAGGAGTTTTCTGATGTCTGGTCTTATACTTAGGTCTTTAAACTGTTTAGAGTTTATTTTTCTATATAGTATTAGAGAATGTTCTAATTTCATTCCTTTACATATAGCTGTCCAGTTTGCCCAACACCACTTATTGAAGAGGCTGTTTTTTCTCCATCTTGTATTCTTGCTTCCTTTATGGTAGATTAATTAATCTACCCATAGGTGCATGGGATTATTTCTGAGCTTTTGATCCTGTTCCATTGATCTGTATTTCTGTTTTTGTGCCAGTACCTTACTGTTTTGATTATTGTAGCTTTGTAGTATAGTCTGAAGTCAGGGAGCCTGATTCCTCCAGCTGCATTCTTCTTTCTCAAGGTTGCTTTGGCTATTTGGCGTCTTTTGTGTTTCCATACAAATTTAAAAATTTTTGTTCTAGTTCTGTGAAAAATGTCATTGGTAATTTGATAATGATTGCATTGAATCTGTAGATTGCCTTGAGTAGTATAGTCATTTTCGACAATAGTGATTCTTCCGATCGGAGAACACTGTATATCTTTCCATCTGTGTTGTCTTCAGTTTCTTTCATCGGTCTCTTATTGTTTTCAGCGTACAGGTCTTTTACCTCCTTACATAGATTTATTCTTAGAAATTTTACTATTTTTGATGTCATGGTAAATGGGATTATTTCCTTAATTTCTCCTTCTGATTTTTTTAGTGTTTGGAAAGGCAACAGATATCTGTATGTTAATTTTGTATCCCATAACTTTACCAAATTCATTGATGAGCACTAGTAGTTTTCTTGAGGTGTGTTTAGTATTTTTCTATGTATAGTATCATGTCATCTGCAGACAATGACAATTTTACTTTTTCCTTTCCAATTTGGATTCCTTTTAATTCTTCTTCTTTTCTGATTGCTGGGGCTTGCACTTCCAATACTATGTTGAATAACAGTTGCAGAGTGAGCATCCTTGTCTTGTTCCTGATCTTAGAGGAAATGCTTTCAGCTTTTCACCTTTTGAGTATGATGTGAGCTCCAGTTTATCATATATGTGCTTTATTTTATTGATGTGTGTTTCCTCCAGGAGGGAGGTCTGAAGGCATCCACATCCTCAAAGCAATGTCATTTAGTCATCTTAGACCCTTGTATGAGAAAGTGCCTCTTAGGCTGTATGTATAAGAATACTTGTATAAAAGTGTCTTAAACAAGTAATAGAGGTTTATTACTCTCACAAAGCAAAAGATCTGTAGCTCAGTGGTTCCAGAGACAATTTAGCTGCTCAATAATGTCATTAACTTCTCTTCCCTTTCAGCTTTGTTATCTTCAACATTTCAATCATGCCTTTTCTCAGGTTGCTAAATAGCTAGAGCAGCTCTAAACACTATGTCCTCACAGGACAAAATCTAAAATCAGGAAGGAAGAGGTGGCAGGGTAGGATCATCTCCTTTTATACCTCTATCTTTCATCAGAGAGGAAAATCATCTCTAGGAATACCCAGCAGTCTTCTCCTTATGCTTCATTGACTAGGATGGAATCATATGCTCACCCCCATAAGGCAATCATGAAAGAAAATGAGATTATATGATTCCAACTGGGCATATTGCAGAAGTTCCCAAATGAGGGTCTTTCAAAAGGAAGCAGAGGAAATGGTGCTGGGAGCCAATAAATAGTACCTGCAACAACCCTTTCCCATTTCAAAGCCGCAATGCAGAGACTGACAGCTGAGTAAAGAAATCAGTAGTAATTGTGCTTTATTAAGCTATCTACTTGGTTATCATCAGCCTCAGATTAAGCAGACAAATGCACGGCTGAACTACAGAAAATGCTTTCAGAAATAATCATAGGTGACCTACCTAAAACACACTTTAGATTAGGGTGTCAATCTGACCTGGAACACTCAAGCTGCAGAAATGAAAAGTAATCAAAGAATGTGAAAGTACAATGGAATGTCAGAAATCACCTGGCCTCACATCACTATTTACTAGTGAGGTAACTGTGGCTAAGTGAGTTTCCCAAGTCACACACTGAGTTCAAGGACTGGCCCTTCCAGAGAATCACTAAGTGGGTTGGGTACAGTGTAGGCAATTCATTTATTAATCCTAAACAGGCAAGAGGCCCACATGCTGGACCACAGAGATTGTTCTTTTATGGGGATAACCTCTCTGTTCTGCTGGAAAAGAGGGAGGAGCTGCTCCCCCCTGGGCTTTGGTAATTAGGTTGCTCTGGGTTTCAGGGACCTGAAGTCTGGACTCCTTGGCCATATATTTGGAAAATTCATCCTAATTCTTCCACATTTCGTTGGCTACTCAGAGCCCTCAGGGCCCCTTTTCCTTGCAAATCATGAAAGTCCTCAGTACCTTCTGTGACATGCAAGGCTGAAAAACTGCAGATGCTTTGGGGCTGAAAAACTGCAGATGCTTTGGTGCTGAAAATAAAATTCTTGAATTTTTATGTAGTTTTTTTTCTCTTTGTCTCCGCTTTTTCCCACTGTTATCTCACTGATTACATTATAAGTTGGGCAAAGATAAAAAGGCATCCTAGAAATAATAAGAAAAGGAAATATTTTAGTTGGAAGATGGAAAGCATTGTTAAAAATTTTTTTTCTTACTCTTTTTTCAAACATGTTTCCTATAGTCTTTTCATCTTAAGCCTGAGGATATGTATTTGGATACTGGGTAGATCTTTTTTATATGGGATGCCTTTGGCTCTGGAAGGCTAAGAAGCCAAGGTGAAGCTTCTCTGGACTGTAAGGTTTAAGAAAGAGAAATGAAGGAGATGATAAACAGGTTTTACCTTATATGTCAGTTTTGATAAATTTGTAATAATGGCCTTGAGTGCTGTATTAAGAAGGATTAAAAGCACTGAGTTTGACTGGAGAGAATGTTGGCAAGGATGGAAGCAAGTAGAACTCTCCTCCACTGCTGGTTGGAGTATAATTGGTTCAACCACTTTGGAAAACAATTTGACATTACCTCATAAAGTAAATGTGTATATCTTCTGGTCTGACGAGCCTACCTCTAGCTATCTACCCTAGAAAAACTCTTTCAATGGGCACCAAGTGATTTATATAAGAACATTCATAACAGAATTGTGTGTAATAGCTCAAGTATGAAACAACCTAAGTGCCCATCAAGAGCAGAACTGACACCTAAATTGCTGTTAATTTATATAGTGGAATAGTATACAGAGACGGCCCTAAATGAACTATAGCTTTACGCATCAACAGAAAAAATTTCACAAAAAATATATTGAATAAAAGAAGCAAGTCTCAAAAGAAAACATAATATATTTTCATTTGTGTAAAGGTCAAAAACAGGCAATGCAAAGCTAGGTTGTTTAGATATGTACATTAGGTATAAAGCTATAAGGAGACGGAAGAAAATAACTATCATAAAAGTCAGCATACAGTCACCACCAGAAAACAAGTGGACAGCACAGTCATCCTCGGGAATAGTATTTGCATGTATAACGCTGTAGGGAAAGCTTTAGTTGAAGTACATCCTGAGCACATTTTCCCATGTGCTTCGTCAGTTTGAGGAATTAGAGAATTAGACTATGTCTTTAACATCACTTCCTGTCTGAGAACATTGGAGAGCTAACAGAAGATAGAATTCTGGAAATGAGACAACGCTTCAGAGCTGTTTGAAAGAACATACATGTAAGCAATAGCTTCGAGAATTAGAATTTGACAAGCCCACAAATTTATTGAAAGTAATCCACAGGAAGGAAAAGTGGAGAGGGAGATGGAATATGGGCAGAAGGGAAGCAAGACATTTTTGAATTATTTAGTTTACCTGGTATAAAATAAAATGCTTAACTAGTGGGAAAAAAGTCAGAACAGCAGTTTTCTCTGAGATCAGTATGCACACACACACAAGTCTGTATCTGTGATGTTTCAAAAACACTTTTTTAATTTAAAAAAGAAAAATTTTGCCATGGGCACAGGGATGAGAAATGATGGTGCGTGAGCCACGTAGAGGTCAACACTCTTCAACATGGACCTTTCTAGCTCATCAGGCTAGAAAAGGGTTAGGACTTAGGGGAAGAAAGTATGTTTAAGAATAACTGTAATGTGTTTGAGGGTTCTGTATGATCTGTCTCTCAAGAAACCCAAGTTGGCAGAAGGTAGCACTGGAATATGATGGTCAAAATTAGAACATCCTCCAGTATGTACAGATGAGCAAAGATAATTTACAGGTTTAAAGGAAGAAGTATACTTAGTGTTTATTGTGGGATGGGGCACTGTTAACAAGCATTCTTGCAAGTGTATTAAATTGTTTACTTTTTCTAACTTTACTTGCTGAAGTAGCATATTTAGTTTGGATTTTCAACTAGAATATCCCCAGGATAATTCATCAGAGTTTGCCAGCAATCCAGTTGAGGATGGGAGGTGTGCCCAGTTTCTTTTCTCCTACATTTTTTTGCGGGGAAGGGAAATAGGAACAATCTTCCTCCTTGATTGATGGAAGGAGCCAAGGAGAAACAGAACTTTCCCGCCACCAGCCACCAACCTTTCTTCCCAGTGACCACAGGTCTAAGATCCTTCTCCAGAGGGTTTTATGTTTTGTTCCTATTCTCTAGCTGCATAGAGTCTTGGCAGGGTTGGGGGTAGGTTAGTGTCAGAGGATGCTGGATTATTCAGAGAATGAGAAATGGGTAAAATGAAAACGTTGAAATCTCTATTTTAACACCTGTGACTATTCTAATCTGTGTCCTCTTAGATGATGTACATCTTTAAAGCAGCTATTCCTCATTTGTTTAAAAAAGAGTAGCACTGGGCTTCCCTGATGGCGCAGTGGTTGAGAGTCCGCCTGCCAGTGCAGGGGACACGGGTTCATGCCCTGGTCCGGGAAGATCCCACGTGCCGCAGAGTGGCTGGGCCCGTGAACCATGGCCGCTGAGCCTGCGCGTCTGGAGCCTGTGCTCTGCAACCGGAGAGGCCACAACAGTGAGAGGCCTGCGTACCGCAAAAAAAAAAAAAAGAGTAGCACTTCTAATACTGCTACTTGGGTTGGAGGAGGGAGAATACCATTACTGAGAAAGTGGCTAGATTTGATAGGCAAGGTTTGTAGGTCAGAGATCTGCTGTGCGAGTCTCACAGAATTTTATTCACGGATCTTTGGAGCTAGAAGACAAACCCTAAAGCTTCGGGAAGACAATTTTGTACTGCGAGTACAGCAGATGATGCGTTATAGGCCATTCTTAGGCAAAAAATAGGCTCGTCTGTGGGTTCTGAAATAATTTCAAGAAATGCTTCATCAACACTGAACTGACTTGAATGCTTAAATACTCCTGTGCTCCACAGCGAGCAATTGATTCTCAGTAAAACTTAGTTCTTACACTGGGAACAAAGGAGCAAAACCTTTTGTCCTTCTCCCATAAGCGAAAGCAAGTTGAAGAGCTCAGTTGGGAAATGAGCAAAGGGCACATTCAAGATGTTAGTAATCTGACTGGAGTAATCATAGAATCCCAGGGCCGGGAGCAGACGGTGGGAAGATCACTTACATAGTAAGCAACTGTAGAGGGGTGGGTGATGGTTAAGCCCTGGACTTCCCTGACTGGCTGAGTCAGGCTCCCTGAGGGTGCGGCCCAGGAGCCTGAGGTGTTTTTTTTTTAACATCTTTATTGGGGTATAATTGCTTTACAATGGTGTGTTAGTTTCTGCTTTATAACAAAGTGAATCAGCTATACATATACATATATCCCCGTATCTCCTCCCTCTTGCATCTCCCTCCCTCCCACCTCCCTATCCCACCCCTCTAGGTGGTCACAAAGCACCGAGCTGATCTCCCTGTGCTATGCGGCTGCTTCCCACTAGCTATCTACCTTACGTTTGGTAGTGTATACATGTCCATGCCTCTCTCTCGCTTTGTCACAGCTCACCCTTCCCTCTCCCCATATCCTCAAGTCCATTCTCTAGTAGGTCTGTGTCTTTATTCCCGTCTTTAACAAGCTCTCTGGATGATTCTGACACAACTGTTTCAGAGTATCATCCGAAACCTCATTTGTAGGTGAGCATACAGCAGTCAACCCCTGAATTAAAGGTAAAAAACACTGAGCGCTGACAAACTACCGGGTACAAAACTTAGTTAAACTGTAGCTCTAACCCTCCAAGGGCTTGAGGTTTAGCTGCAAAGGCTCACGAGCCAAGTCCTTTTACAGCAGCCTGAACGAAGCCCAGCAGGGGAAAAGGCTTCCTCTGTAGTGTTGGGAAGCGGATGAAGGGGTTACAGAGTTGCAGTTAAAAAAGGTTTCACAGAAGGGATGACGTTCGATAATGACCCCAGGATATGTGTTCTAGGATGAGTGCCAGTGTGTTTTCTGGACAGACAGCTTGCTTGGGGGCCGGAGTATCCCTGTTTGGTTAACACAGATAGATGACTATTCCTAGAATGTAGGATTTACTCATATAAGTATTGCTGTTAATAATACTAATAGTAACTGTCATGTATCAAGTATGTAGTATGTACCAGACTTGATCTTAAATGCTCTATATCACTTATTCTCCGTGACTACCCTGCAAGCTGGTATTATTATCTTGTACAAATGAATAATCAAAAACCTTAATCAAAATAGAGTCAGAAGGCCAGAAGCAGGAGCTCTCATGCCCCCAGACAATGGCAGAGCCCAGCAGGAAGAAGAAAGGCTTTCACTGCTTGCCCGGCAAGAGGTCAGCCCATGAGGGACTGCCACAACTCAGCCAATGAAAAGCTACTATACTTCAGACTCTCAATTCCTCCAGTGAACTCTTTGTTTACTTCCCAACTTCCTTTCCCCCTAGAGGAGTTCTCCCCTCCATTTTTGGGGGGATTTGCACATGGCTAGCCATGGTTGCAGAACTCGAATTGCAGTTCTTTGTTGATCCCAAATACGCCCATTTTTGCAGGAAAAATAACTGGAAGCCTCTTTGTTTTAGGTCAGTGATTCTCATTTTACAGATGACGCCATGCCAGAGAGGGTAAGTGACTCGCTCAAGATCACTGTTTCTTGCAGAGACAACATTAAAATTTAGAAACGGGATTATGAGGGTGAGGTAGATTATAAAATTTTGAAAGAAACACTGAGGGAGGAAGAGGATTTCCGAGGTTTGAATAAATACCTGCTAAGCAGCTCTGCTACACTTCATTTATGAGGTATTTGACTTCGGAGCCTCACAGCAGGTACATAGAACATGCAGATCCCTTAAGCCTCAAGACTGCTCATTTTTTAGACCCCAGATTTCCCATTCTGACCAAAAGGACGTGTTTTGCCTCCTCAATCCCATTTAAAATTTAGGCCAGTCCATTGGTTTCTGTCATCCAGTCTTATTACTAAACTGTTTCCACTTGTCCCTTCCTGGGCCTAACTGGGAGGATGAAGCTACTTGGGAGAAGGGAAGGTATGGTTAAAGAAGGTGTGATATTGTGATTTATAATAAGAACTACAGATTTGTTCTTTGACCCTGACCCTTGCACAAAGCTCCTAAAGCCCTTGGAATTTCCGAAGTGAAGAGGGCAATAAAGGTGTCTTCTGTTATGTTAATGAGTGACTTTTGGAAAGCCTGTAGATAACCTAAGGATGCGAGCTGGTTGCCAGGGCTACCAGCTAAATGATTAGAGGGTTGGAAATTTCAATTCCATCCTTCTGACCTCCAAGGAGGAGAGTGGGGCTGGAGATGGAGTTCCATCACCAATTGACAATGATTTTATCAGTCGTGCCTATTTAATGAAGTCTCCCTAAAAATCCAAAAGGGCGGCATTCGGAAAGCTTCCAGGTTCCACTCTAAGGAAGCAGGTTGGTGAACATGTGGAGATTTGGGGAGGGTGTCCTGCTCAGAGAGCATGGAAGCCCCATGCCCTTTCCCCATACCTTGCCCTATGCGTCTCTTCTATCTGGCTGTAAAGTAAAATGTTTCTCTGAGCTGCTCTAGCAAGTTAATCAAACCTGAAGAGGGGGTTGTAGGAACCTCCCATTTACAGCTGCTCAGTTAGAAGCGCAGGTGACAGCCTGGACTTGCAATTGGTGTCTCAAGGGGGAGGAGAGAGCGCTGTCTTGTAGTACTGAGCCCTTGGCCTGTGGGATCTGATGCTCTCTCCAAGTAGTGTCAGAATTGAGTTGAATTGTAGGCCACCCAGCTGGTGCTGGAGAATTGCTTGGTGGTGGGAAAAACCCACCCACACGTCAGAATTGTTAGTAGGATATAGTCTGCTCCTTCCAGCCGTCTCCCCTGGTGATGGAAGGAGGAAAAACACTTTCTCTTGCTGATGGCCAATATGGTGGCAGTTCCAAATTCACCATCTCCTTTTAGTGGGTTGCTGTAGCTTTACTGACCCAAAATAGAAAGACACTCAGATATTTCTCCAGCAAAGATGGGTTTATGCAGGATCAGCAAAGAATTGCAGTTCAGGGTCTGCAACCATGGTGAGGATCATGCAAGCTCTCACGTGGCAAGGGAAGGAGAACTTTTTCATAGGGAGGAAAAGGAAGCGGGGAGGGCTATAGTAAACGAAGAGTTCATGCTTTTCATTGGCTGAGTCCTTGCCAGGAAAGGACTCTTCTTCCTGTTGGGCTCTGCTAATATTGCAGGCATAAGAGCTCCCCTTTCTGCTCTCCCAACTCTATTTCATTGAGGTTTCTGTTTATTAATTTTTTTTTACAGTTTTTATGTCTATTCGTAACTGGCTGTGGGTCACCAGTGCCACCTAAGTCTGAATTGCAGAGGGCATCTCACATGTGGCTTGTTCAGGGGCTCCTGCAGGTGAGGGCATTTTCCTGGGCTGTTCCCTGGCATGAGTGAGTTGGCAAGGCTGGGCTTCTCGCTGACCTTCATCCTCCCAGTAGTGAATTTTCCCCAGATCTCCTGCAACGGGTCCCCTTGCTCTAGTGGGAGGCCCTCCTAGGGGAAGGCTTTGTGCAGCATCCACTCAACCGCAGGAGACTTAAGTGTTTTCCCCACAACAAGCAGAGGATGGTTCCCTCCCAGGTTCACCCCCTAACTCCTGCCACCCTTCCTTATACTGGCAGCATCAAAGAATCAGGTACCCTGCAGATTCAGTGACTCAGCAACCTTCAGGTCAGTGACCACTGACCCTACCTAGTGGAGGAAAGATTTGGGCTCATTCTTTGCAGGAGAAATGGGTACTAAGTCCAATGTATCCTCTTCTCCCTCGGGGAGAGAAAGATATGAAGGTATAGTGCATTAGTGTGATAGGGCTGCCATAACATCATACCACAGACTGGGTGGCTTAAACAACCGAAATTTATTTTCTCACCGGAAGACTAGAAGTTCCAAGTTTTCTAGCCAGAAGGCTAGAAGTTCAAGATCAAGGTGTCAGCAGGGTTGAAGCCTCTCTCCTTGGTGTAGATGGCTACCTTCTCACTATGTTCTCATATGGTCTTCCCTCTGTACCTGTGTGCAAATTCCTTTTCCTAGAATGACACCAGTCATGTTGAATTAAGGTCCATACTAATGACCTCATTTTACCTTAATTACCTCTGTCCAGGCCCAAGCTCCAGAAACAGTCACATTCTGAGGTACTGGGAGATAGGACTTCAACACATAAATTTAGGAAGGGACACAACTCAGCCCATGAGTCTCAGCTTGGGGACACCCCCTAGCCTCAGCCTTCTCTATATAGGCGCATCAGGTAGGACTTTCAGAACTGATTTCTCTGCAATAAACCCTTTTGGTCAGCTCTGTGGTAACACAGCAGACACATTAAGAGCAATACCGGTTGTACCTGTGAATTTAGAGGGTGAAACATTTATTGCCTTTTGATCCCAGCTGAGGCCCATCTCCCTAGAAATTCCCACGCTCTCTGGTGAGAAGTTGGGTGGAGACTTGCAGCTGTAGAGACCCTCTAAGGTGGCAGGAAGGGCCTCTCTTGGTGATACTTCTTGTGAGCGGTTTTTACACTTATAAATACATTTGTTTTCCACTTCAGCATTTCAAAGCACTTTCCACATTATCTGGGCAGTGGGCAGGGCAGGCATTCTTCCCATCCTGTTACACGTGAGGAAACTAAGCTTTCCAGATATATTAAGTGATTTACGCAAGGCACATGGATACAGAGATATTAAGTGATTTACGCAAGGCACATGGATACAGAGATATTAAGTGATTTACGCAAGGCACATGATTTACACAAGGCACATCGAAGCCCAGCTAGGACTGAATTTCCTACATCCTCACTCCCTATGGGAGGTAGAACAGAAGCGGAGATACAGGTGGGCTTGTTAGTTATCTTACCTATATGGCGCTTACTATATGATAAAAAAAAGGAGAATTAGCAAAGAGGAGACTTTGTACATGATAAACTTTCTTTGATATGTTAATGTCCACAATGTTTACATAAGATTAGAAATTATATTTTAAACATATTTGGTAATATGGCACTGAAAGAAAATTATTTTATTACTGCTAAATTGTTCTGTCTTATTTTTAATATATGTAGTATTTTTTTAAAAGCCTTTGTCAAAAAAAAAGGTTTTATCAAAAGCCTTTAGAAGAACTAAGTTGTAAAATGCTAGCTCTCAGCTTCGTTACTTGCTTTTCAGAGTAAAAGGCTGATATTTGCTAGGAGAGAGATATTCCTTTGTTGGTCATCAGTTCATTCATTTATCAGTCAGTCAATAAGCATGGACCAAGGGATTACCCTGTGTAAGGTACTGAGTTCTATATCGCTTGGAGAGTGTTTACATAAAGACAGAGCTACCAGAATATTTATATCACTGGAGAAAAGATTGTCACACATCAACAAACCATCACATTGCTAGAGCTCTTGATCAGGTTATGAAGAAATGCTAGCATTGACATTTCATAGGTTAATTTCCATCATTCTGATACAGTTCACTAGTTTTCTGGATGGACAGATGCTATGGTTCTGAAAGATGCTTTTCCCTGACTTGGCCCACCAAGTCCTGTCTGATCACTGTGTTCCATCCTTTTAACCTAAGCTAAAGAAATGTCAACAACACGGTTGGGTCCAGGAAGTCATGTATCTGCATACTCCAGTACAGCCGAATGCCTCAGAGTCAAGGGCAAAGGCACATGACCTCTTTCCCTGGATGGACGTCATTTACTCTGCCCCTCACTTCTGCTTTTACTCACTCTCACTCCACAGACTCAAGATCCCACCTATGAACACTCCCTGCCTTAGCTGATTTGGCTGGATTGACATCCTGACTCCTCCAGTTATGTTCTGGAAGGGGACTTGTAAGATCCACTTTGATATGACTAGAGCCAGAAGGATAGGATGACTGAGGATTTTTGTCCTGATGGTGAAAAGTACAGCATTCTCACAGAGAGAGGACTTGAGAGTTCAATAGGAGAATAAAGGTGTTACCTTATATTATCAGATAATTAGCTAATTAAAATGCTCATACAAGGTCTTCCCAGCCATCCCACAGCCTAAGAGTCTTCTGGCAGAAAGCATCAAGTTAAAACGAATACCAAAACTGGGAAGTTTAAACACCAT
The DNA here is from genome assembly GCF_949774975.1 of Lagenorhynchus albirostris. Lineage (NCBI taxonomy): Eukaryota > Metazoa > Chordata > Mammalia > Artiodactyla > Delphinidae > Lagenorhynchus > Lagenorhynchus albirostris. The sequence goes on along the minus strand of NC_083110.1, from coordinate 48,639,578 downwards.
GGTTTTAGCAAGGAGACATACTTGTCTTGCTAGGTTTTTTTTTTCCAGTTTTGCTTTATTTTGCATTTTACCTCTCAGAGTTAAAGAACAGTCAAAAGCCCAAAAACTCTCCGCTTGCATTCTGTTTTCTATACTTAAAATGGCAGCAAAATGAATCATATTTTTAAGACCAATTTCTTTTTTTATTTGAATATATAATTAATTAAAATCCACAGTTTATACCATAATGTCAGAAGACAAGAGATAGCAATTTTTAAGAAGAAAGTTGAATCTCACAGAGAAATTTTAATACTCTCTTTTTGAATTTCAGTTTGAAATGTAATCCACAGATATAACAGTGCAAATAATATATGATTAATAGCAAAAATAAATTACTAACTTTAATAAATTATGTGATTTTCATTTCATGAGATGGAAAAACTGTCAAAACTTATTAATACAATATTTGAATTTATTTTGTGGGTATTTATTGCCTTCATCAATACAAGATTTTGATTTGTCAATGAAATGATTTTTGTAACTTTATGAAAGCTAATACACCACCCCTTTGAGCTAGTCATTGCATGTTGCCTTGTGAAGATATAATGAGATTCTTTGAAGAAATAGCTTTGAATGTTGACTGTGGCACTATTCTGGAAGATAGGAGTTACAGCAGTGAACAAAACAGAGTCACATCTCTGCCTTTCTGGAGCTTATTTTCTAGAGGAGAGAGGCTAAGCAGAATAAATAAGGACATTTTACAGCTTTAGAAGAAGATAAATGCAATGGAGAAAAATATAGCAAGTATGCGGAGGGTCTGGAGAGATGCAGTTGTAGATGGTGTGGATGGAGAAGTCCTTACCGGGGAGGCAAGGGTTTGAACAAGGTAAGGGACTGAGCCATGGGGTGATCTGGGCAAAAAGCATTGCAAGCAGAGGTAGTAGCAGCTGCACAGGCTTTGAGGCACCACCTGGCTGGTGAGCCTGGTGAACAGCAGAACCAGAGGTAGAAGTGAGCAAGGGAAAGTAATCAGAGGTTAGAGAGGGGATGCACCCCATCCCTGTTCGTATTACTTTAGGAACTCTGATACTAGTCTCACTTGAGGTGCCCAGAGAACATGTTGAAATGAATGTAAATGAGTTGCCAGCGAGGGTTTTTGGGCTGCTTTCTCCGTAACAAACTCCGCCCACATCCTTGCTGCTGGCTGCCTTTCAATAGCTCCAGCCTGCCAAGCCTTGCCCCCACCTCAGGGCCTTAGCACACACTCCTCCTCCTTCCTGAGATGCTCTCCCTGCCGCTTCTGTCCCCACTCTTCTCACTCCCTTTCCTCTTATGCCTTCATGCCTCAATGTGAACATTAGTTCCTGGAGCTAATGCCTGAAGAAGGTTTTCTCTGTTTTCTCTCAGGACTCCCTTTTTCTCCTTCTCCATGGGCTGCATTATGACTTGCAAAATCATGCTTATGGGGTTTTGTTGTTACATTGATTCCAATTATTCTTATTCACTTGTTATTATCTATCATAGGCTCTGCAAGAATAGACTAAATATCTGTTTTATTATTAGTGCTGTTTGCGGAGTGCCTAGCACATGGTAGGTACAATGTAGATATTTGATGAAAAGATGAAGGAACAAATGAAGAAATAAATGAATGAATGGGAACAACTTGGAGGGTAGCAAAACCAGGATTTGTGTCATCGTTTGACTCCCAAGCTCTGCTTTACTGATAGAGATCCCAAGACCCAGACAGTGTTTCAGGGTTAAGCATGAGATGGGCACAGGCTGAAGTTTCCTAAACCTCTTGTCATTCACGTGCCTGAGAACAACACACTCTCTTAATGGACCTCCCCATTCCCTGTCACTGAGGGCGTTCCTGCTTCCTGTTGAGGCCACAGAATGTTGTGCCTTATTATACTTATTAAACGCACTTTATATCTTTCAGTGAATCCCTCTGGCACTGAATTATAGGCCCCTTGAGAGCAAGGACCTAGTTTTATTTGGACAAGGATGGATGGTACATGGCACACAATAGGGGCTCAAAGTTTGGGGAATGAAACTAATTATCTGCTATGTTCCTGCTATGTAGAGGTATTCTGCTAGGCACTTTAATTTTTCCCCCCAAGATGGCTTCTGAGTTTAACCAAATCCACTTATATATATGCCCATTTCAGTTCTCCCAGTCCATCATGTATTTGGATCAAGTTAAATATGTATTAATACTAAGCAAAGTTCTAGACAGAAAAGGTAGAAATGGTAGCAATTGTCTTTGGCATTCTTAGGTTGGACAGAGCTGGACACAGAGCAAATGCTGATGACTTCTTTTGGGTTGAGACTCAGTTGCTGCTGAACCCTGATGTTTTCATTACTTTTCTCCTTCTCAAAGGAGAAGTCTGAACTGGTTCTCAAAGTACCACATGAATAAAAAGACATGTACTGAGATAGCCCTACTTCCTGGCTGCTCTGTCGGAGCAAAACTAGCTTCTCAATGGTCCCCCAACGTTGTTATTTTTAAAATAGGGACTTGGTTTTCAACTACTTTAATTGACTTAGGAAACATGATTTACCCTACTAGAAATCAGAATGTCTAACTAGCAAGGTCATGCTCACCAGTCCAAAATTATCTCCAATCCACAGTACGTGAGAAACCAAAACGCTCATTCTTTGAGCCCTGACAATTAACATGGCTTGCGTTTCTCTTCTTCTATGGAGGATATGTGATTAATATCACTATTTCCTAGAAGTAACTCCAGTACAAGGTTAATAACTGTTTTACTTTTCCTCATCTCAATCAAGATTAAATAATTATAAGTTAAACTTTACGAATTATCCTTACAGCAAGGACATACTCCACAATGCTACAATGACATATTGGTTAGGTATTTTATATATTCATTTCTATTTTACAATGAGTAACTGAGGCCCAGAGACATAATTAATATTAAATAGTAGAGTCTGAATTCAAGTCCAGGTCTGCTCAGTTCTAAACACCTATGCTTCCTCCATATTAAGCTGCTTCTACTGTGGATGAATGGGTGGATGAATGGACGGATGGATAAATTAATGAGTGAATGAACACAAGAAGCAACTGTTAAATGTACACTTGGGTCACATCTGACTAGGTGGATGTAACTTTTGTACAAATTACCTAGGAAAATATTACCTTTGGAAATTGGTAATATTTCATTTGGGTCATAATTTGTGTATAGAGGTTTTAATAATGTTAGATCTATTTAATGGAACTGTATTCTAGTGATGGAAATGTATCAGAAAATAGTTGGAATTTTCCCACATGGTAGATACTACACCATGGATAATTAAACTTTATTAAACTCAATTTAGAAATATATGTTGAATATAGTAGCCACCTAGGTTTGACCTAACCTAATGGAATCCTCCATGTATAGTTAGTGTGTAGGCTGTAATTTTCTGATGGTTTTATTTGTATGGAAAATAAAATTTGCAAATCTGAATTTTCATCCATAGGATGTCAATATTCTTTCTCTTCAAAGTAAGAATGACAGTAAAAATGGGTAGCTCCAGTTATAATACTCTGGGGGGCTGTTACAAAGTCTGGGGGGTGGTATTTTTCCCTAGTACACTCAACTATGCTGTCTCATGTGTCATCTACATGCATATGGGCTCTGCCTCCAGACTGTAAGCTTCTTGAGGGCTTTCCTTCCCTTTTACAGAGCACTGAGTATATTGCTAGACACGCATTGGAAGTTCAATTAAGCTTACTGAATGAATACATCTCTCAAAGCTAAAGGGAACCCTTGGTGCAAGAATGGACTATTACATTTCAGAGTAAGTAAGTACCTGCTCAAAGAGGGAAGTTAGTATAACATGGAAATAGGGGAGATAGGAGAGACCCAAAGATGTACCCTCATTGCAGACCTCATTCAATTTTGAATTCCACTACTATGCCCCTTCCCTTCATACCAACCCGGCAAGATATAATGTGGCCTTTGGTTTGAAGCCATATTACTGCCAGCCTCCAGGACAAGTGTGGAAGTAGATACTTCTCAACAATAGATACTTGTTAGAAAAAGAAATACGTTTTCAGGTAAATTTCAATGGCTGAAGGTAGGTAAGTAGGCTCTAAGGCTGTTAAGAAATAGAAACAATATATTCTTGTTTGTTTTCCATCCTGAAGTTTTTATTGGAAGACAGCAAGTAGTGAGATTTTAATATTGCCTCCTCTTGTGTAACAGTGAGAATAACTTACACTGCATATCCTTTTTGCATATATTGTTTCATTTGAAACTTACAAAAACCTAACCAGATAAGGAGAGTGGGTATATTTTCTCCCATTTAGACAAGAAAAATACTTGAGGGTCAGAGAGGTTATGTAACTTACACACACAAGTCTGTATAACAGAAAGAAGACTTCTGACCCCTAAATCCAGCTCCCTTCCCTTTCCACCCTGCTGGCTCTCTAATAACAATAATTGTAGGACAGTCATCACTCAGTTTTATGGGAGGAGGCAAAGCTTTTGTAGTCCTTTTCTCTCTCATGCTTTCCTCTTGTCTCTACCTGCCTGCCTTCTGCTATTCTGAAGCCTGTTGTTTTCTCTGTATACCAAAGAAAGGGACGAAGAGCAATGTTCAAATGAAACCTTTGTTATTTTTTTTTTTAGCTGATTTTTGAGCATTCGGCTTAATAGTCTAAGAGGCTCTTGGCTTATTTGACCATTTTGCCATTATAGTGAGTGTTTTTTCGGGGAAAAAAACAGCTCTTGGTGATAAAGATAGAAATCACTCACCAGTATTTGTGAGATCAAAATGACCCTCATTAAGACTATTGAAAATGAAGTGTAAATGGCATTCTATCATGCTGCTTGGCATGGCAAGGAGGAATTTTAGAGAAATTCCTGAAAGCAACACAGAAACTGCAGTGAATAACACAGTATTGAGCAGCAGGGCAACAGAAATGGTGGGGGAGGAGTCGTGCAGATGAAGCACGGGAAGTTGGCTCTGCCAGTAGTTCCTTGAGTCTTGCACTGTCCATACAGTAGCTGGTAACTATGTGGACTATTTAAATTTAAAATAAAATCATATTAAAAAACTCTTTAATTATACTAGGCACATTTCAAATGCCCCATGTGGCTAGTGACTACCGTATTAGATAGTGCAAATACAGAACATTTCTCTTGCAGAAATTTAATTGTATCATGCTGCTCTAGGCAGGAGAGCAAAGCCCCTCGTGCCATATCAGAGTCATTTAAATGAGGAAAGAACAATGAACTATCCCTAAGGATTCCTTCCTCTTTTCCTCCTTTCTCTCTTCTCTTCCTTCTTCTTTTTCCCTCCTTCTCCCTCTCCCTCCCTCCTCCTCTCCTTCCCTCCTTTCCTTTCATCTTCTCTTAATTGCTTTGTCCCTTCTTTTTGTTTTTTCTTCCAGTAAATATTTAGTAAGCAAATACAATGAGCCTAGCCCTGTTTAAGCGTTTGAGCTACCATGGTAAACAAGAATTCATGTGACTCCCGCCCTCAGACAAGTCACAATGGATTCAGACAAGTGAAAACTGGTGTTGGGGAGAAAAAAACTTTCCTCTACTTTGTAGGTTCTTTGGCTGGTCTCATAATTAAATTGACACAAGTCAGATTGACAGGAGAAAAGCAAATTTAATCACATACGTACGGGATCCTCATAAGAATGTGAGACCCAAAGGAATTCAGGCAGTTGAGGCTTATATGCCATCGTGAGCTAAGGAATCCTCAAAGTGGAGGAAGACAATTTACACGAAGATAGGAAGAGCAACTGTTTGGTAAATGTCTACCAGGCTCTGCAGAGACAACAGGACACAGAGAGGAATCTGCTCTGCAGGCCCAGCTGAGCTCTTCCCAGCTCTCCACACCTAGCCCATATTCTTTGTAGTTATCTCTGGTGATAGTTCTCTTCTTGGACCAGACTATCTAAATTCTTTCAGACAATTAAGGGAGAGGTAAATGTTTTTCTTAAATCTTCTGGGTTTTGATTGCTTTCAGTTCAAAGTAGTCCAGATTCCAAAGTGACCCATTTTGGAGAAGCTCATTCTGAACCCTTTAACTGGCAATTATGATCCAGTGTGATAGGTTCTATGACTCCTAACCTAGTTTTTGGGCCTCAGGTTTACACAGAGAAAGAGATGTCAGAACATCAAGAGCTAGAAGATTAGTATAAGATGTCTAGGTATAAAAGGTGCAAGGAGAAGGAAGGAAGAAGAGTGTTCCCGATAGATGAATAGGAATGAAAAAAGAAAGAACAGGATGTATTCCAGGAGAGAGAAATTGAGGATGAACAGAGGATACAGCACAAGCAGAAAGAGAAGAGGCTACAGAAATGAGCAAAAAGCAGATCCTAAAGGGTCTTATAAGCCATGTTAAGATGTTTGTATTTCATCCTAATGGCAGTGGGGAGTTCCCAGGAGATTTAACATAAGAGGGTGACTCAATTATATTTGTGTTTCTGATACATCACTTTTTCTGCATTGTGGAAAATAAACTATGATTGGCAGAGCCAAGAGGAGGATGAGAACTGAGGCAGAAAAACTAATTAGGAGTCTGTTAAGTTGGTCCAGATAAAGATGTTGGTTCGTGGCATGGACAAGGGTTGTGCAGGTGGCAAAGAGAAAATTTATTTTGAATAAACAGATGTTACCCCCAAAACTGGGTTTACCTTTTCATGGGTATCGAGCCAAAAGACAAAATGAAGTCAAAGATCAGAAGAAAGAATTATTACTTGCAGCATGTAAGGAGAACACTGGGAATCCTTCCCAAAATAGTGTCTCTCTGAACAGCAAAATCGGGGAGTTTTTAAGCTAAGGGAACATGCATATTCATGGAGGGACTTGAGCAGAGAAGAATTCAGCATAGAATTGGGGCAAAGGTTGAGAGAGTCCAAGTTTTAGTTGATTAAAATCACAAGAGTCAATGTCATTATTCCATCCTCCACCAGGGGAGGGGCCTTTGAGTTCCTACAGAACTCAAAGACATGTATCAGATAGTTATGTATATCCCTTGAGGAGGAACTAGGACTGTTTTATCACTAAACTATTGTTTCTTGATTGCTTTTCCATTGTTCCTGCATTTCCTTACTTCCCTTAAGATCATTGATTACTGATACCTGTTCAAGGGCAAGCATTATGACCAGGCTTAGATTGCAGAATGGCTTAGGCCAAAAATGGCTTCTTTTATGTCAAGAAAGCCATGCCTGGTTCTCTTTCTCTAGGGACCCCCTACCCTATTTGCTTACAGAGAGACAGAATCTCATGATTCAGTGAGAGATGAGGAAGAAAGAGAAATCAAAGATGAGTTCTGTATTTCTTTTTTTAGCAAACAGATAGATAGTGGAGCCATTCATAGAGATGGAGAATGCATACAAAGAAGCTAGATTGAGGAGAAGGTGATAGAGGTAGATCTCAGCTCAGATCCTACTTTAGAGGGCAATCTTCCTTAATTCTCCCAGACCATGACAGGCCCAGGAAGTGTTATTCCTTCTCACAGCACAATGAGCTTTCTTCCACAGTCATTACAACAGTTGAAATTTTATATTAATTTGTGGGATCACCTTATTATTTGATTGTCAGGCTCTATCCCTGGATTGCCAGATCCATGATGGTAGAGGCTTTTGATTTCGCTCACCATGGAGTCCCCATACCTAGCACATTGTCTAATTTTGCCTGACATGGTGAGTTCGAGAGCAGTGTGATAGCAGTGCCTTCCTTCCTTTCTCTGAGCACCATTTCAGGACATGCAGATACAAAATGATTTTCAGCCTTTCATTCTAAGTTCCCAATCTAACCTTTTAAAGGGAAGGAAAAATAATTTTCTCCCTATCTTTCTAGGTTCTTGGCTGAGACACCCCCTGTAATAGAGGACAGATTAACAGGAGAAAAACAAGTTTAATGACGTGTATACTCTTGTATACATGGGTGATATCCAAGAGAACTAAGTAACTCTCTGAAATGGCCCAAGTCACCACCTTAAATACCATCTCCAGTTAAAGACAAAAGAAAACATTGGGTGGGAGGGGAGTCAATTATGGGAGGTGACCAAGAAATCACAGTAAACATGGGTAAGGTTGTTATGCAGATTTAGGTCATTTTCTTCTCCACTGATCTAGAGTCATCCATATCCTCCTGGTACAGAGAGGGAAACACCCTTACAGATGGAGATTTCCCTTAGAAATGTGAATGTCTCTCACTAAAGGGTAAATTCTACTCAGTTTTCAAAGCTTCTCCTTTGACTGTTTCTTAAAATTAATCAGTCTAAAATAATCCTTATGCCAAAGAGCCATATTTGGGGGTGGCAAACCCTGTTCCCCCTCACTTTAGTCCCAGTGCCCTCACTGCCCTATGAGCATAAATCTCAAGAAAGGAAAGAATCTTTATGAGTCATTTATACATGTGAAATTAACTCCTTGGGTTGCATTTTTGTTTGCAGTTTAACACTTTATTCTCATTACATTTATGAAGACTTTACCCCTCTTGAAAGGTAGGGAAAGAATAGTCTTTTGGAAAAGAGGCTTTCCCATATTAGACCTTATATTCTGCTTCCTTGTAGTGTAAGTTCTACACCCCTTTTTTGACTGTGACTATAAAGAGATCTGTCCCCAAACCATTTCTCTGTCTCTCACTCACACACACACACACACACACACACACACACACTCACTCACTCACTCACTCACTCACTCACTCACTCTCATATAACTTACCCTGCTATTGTCAACCAAGACCTGAGTGGGGACAACACATTGCAACTCAATGTTGCCTGGAGAAAAAAATCATATAATATAAAAGTGTGGGTTCTAAAGTCAGTTGAACTTTGTTTTAAATGTCAGCTTCACTAATTCTATTTGTAAGGTTTGGTCCATATCGCTGAAAGAACAGTTGATAACTATTTATTAGATGAATGATGGAATGAACTCATTTTTCTGAGCCTTGGGTTTCTTATTTGTCAAAAGGAAAAACAATAGTACTTACCCCATAGAACAGTTGGGAAGATTAAATTAGGTCATTGAGAGAAAGCACCTACCACATAGTAGGCACTTGATAAATGACTTTATTTTTCTGCCCTCCAATTGTGCTCTCCCCTAGGAAAGTGTTACCAAACTAATCTCGGGTCTGCTTGCCCACCGTGCAGCAAAGCCAGTTTACTGACACTGGGTTGTGGTGAAGGAAAGTACAGTGTTTATTGCAGGTCATCAAGCAAGGAGAATGGAAAGCTCACGCTCAAAAGACTGGAACTCCCTGACAGCTTTCAGGGAAGGGTTTTTAAAGGCAGTTTGTGGTCTTTCTTCTAGTTGGTTGGTGGTGAGGTAATGGAGGGATGTTTCAGGAATCTTAATATTCAACCTTTTGGTTCTAACCAGTCTCGAGTCTATGTGGTTGTGGTCGGCATATAGTCACCATCCTCCACCTGGGTTGAGCATCTTTAATGTCTGCAGAACAACTCAAAGATATGTATCAGATTGTTAGGTATATCTGTTGAGGAGGAACTAGGATTCTGTTTTATCCTGAACTATTTGCTTTTCCTTTGTTTCTTCATTCCCTCACTTCCCTAATTAGTTAGTTCTTCAGTTAGCTCTTTGGAACTCAGCAGAGGGCCTAGGAGACTAGATCCTTTTTCTACAAACAAGAAAGTGGTGACACAGAGGGGCTTTTGTACCCTGGAGGGCCCCACAGGGTCCTGCTTTGTTTCAATCCCCCCTTTTCTTTCATACTCCTCAATCCTGAGGGGGGCAGGGTGTGGGACAAGAAAGAGAATGAAGATTTAGATAGAGAGGTTAATCTTAACTGGGCAGGGGAACTCAATTTTAGGGGAACTCATTTTCAGTGTTCTTCCAACATCAATATAAAGTCTCCAAGTACAAAACTTCTGATGATGTTTAGTTCCTGTGGATGCTGTAAACATTCTCTGCTAAGTTCAGCACAGAAACTGTGGCCAGAATCTCTTGTTCAGTGAAGTGATTAATATAGCCATCCCTTCAAATGTTGCCATAGTAGTTAACATGATGATGAAACAAAAATGCAATGTGAGTAATTCATAATACATAACTCTTCCCAGAAAAACAAAAGGAGTACTTTTAGGATAACTGAATCATTTTGGTGATGTCTCAGTGCAACCTGTTACTCACTTGAATGATTCAGACAAAAGACTGTAATGAATAGAAGATTAGACTGTTTGCATTTGCAACCAAATGTACTAAATACATGCCTAATGTGTTAATTAACATATTCTCCAAATGCAAAAGAAAAACATTCCATTTGAGAAGATAGGTAAGAATCTGAATGTAATGCAGACTCATCCTGGCATTCAAAACAAAAAAAACCTTTGGAAAGATGAGTTAAGTAACCACAACATTCAAAAAAGAAAATTCTAAATTGCTAAATCATAAACAAGATCATTTCTGGTTAATAATGAAATGGATAAAGAAACAACGGCCATTTTATAGGTATTCTGGTATATTATATGCTTATCTTCAAGATTTGAAGAGCTAAGTAGAAAACATCCCTTTGAAATTCTTTTTTAAAAAACTGGAAGACAGTTTAAAATGTTAATACCAGAACATTTGTATAACAATATACAAAATATTATCTAGATAAATATAAAAATATAACCCTAAAGTCTCACATCGCTCCTTCAGCCCCTATGTCTCCCAAGGTACGAAAACTGGTCCATCTATGCCTCCCTGCTCCCCCAATATCATCTTTACTTTCAAAGATCTCCGGGTCTATGAACTGACTCAAGTCAGAGAAATGAAAAAGGGACTTGTGACTCTCATGGAGCCTCCAATCAGATCTCTGTGCACTAGCTTTGAAGTTTGTTGCATTTCTGCTCTTGTCAATACAAACCAAGTAACACCTTAGTGGACTCCACATCTATTTTAGACCTAGCTAGTCACTGACCAACTGAATATTATTTAAGAGCCCTGTATGTCAGACCATCCTGATATATGCCATGTGGCATGTCCATGGCCACGCCCCTTGCTATTTCCTGATATTACTTGGTTTCTTCGCCACCTCAGAATTCTACCATCCACGTTGAAATCAAAGGCTCATCTCATCTCTAGTGCCTCTGACCAAACATTCCTTTCATCTTCAAACACACTGACAGTCCCTTTGCCATTTCATTGGCGAAATGACTAGTTTCTGGGCCTATTGGTAACTTAATTGGGGAATGTATATGCTTGGTCAGATTACACAAGACAAGGCTATTCCAGACCATCTATTTCAATCATTGGATTCCTTTCTCTACTTCAGTCCATTTCACATTAATATTATGTGAACACCATATTTAGTTCAGGATTTCATTAACTGAGTAAATAATTAGGACTATTCTCAACTGCTTGACTAACATACTTAATGCAGAAACTCTGGAACTCATCAATAAATTCACATTGATCCATCCTTGACCAATCCCTCTTCGAATCCATTTCCACAGGTATTCTCAAGGTTCTAACAGCTATAAATTAATGGAGTACGAGGATGTTTGTAATGCTTCTCTTCTTTTTCTTCCCTGATTTGTCCTTGGAGACAAAGAGGGGGAAAGAGTGAAATATGAGAAGAGTTGGCTCCCTTGGGAAGGTAATTCCCTTAGGTGAAGGAAGACAGTGTCTTCAAGCCAGGGAGGATGGCCTCATTGACAGGGAAGAGGCTGGCAGAGGATGTACGTGAGGATTCGGGGTACTTCAAGTTTTCACAAACCTCCTGTATATTCTCAGGAGTACCACCAGCCCCAGAACAATGGGAGTGAATTCAACAGACGTAATTTTCTGAGCCACTTTGCATCAATAGATACAACATTCTTTTAGCTTGGTCATAAACAGTCTCTGTTTCATTTGGTGTCTTTATATGGGAATTTTGGAGACTGTTACTCTCTTTCAGTGAACTTTCCAGGAAAGTGACAGACCAACATCTCACTCTGTAGTCCTTGACTTCTATCTACGTTCCTTTCAGTTTTCTGTGGACCTGGCAACTTGACCCCAGAAAGACTTATCTTCATTGGGCATTTCATTCCTGGTAAACAGCAATGAGAATTTAACTGGCTGATGGCATTACATTCTGGGGTCTTTCAGATTCCCATGCTCATGGGATTCTCCCTGACATCAGGACCACATAGTCCATACATCCAATTTCAGGATTTTCCTCCGTCATTTCTCTGAGGATGTGTTTTCTGTTACCTACTGGCTGGTACTAGTTTTGGTATCAATCAGCGTTCTGGATTATAAGCAGCAGAAACTGACCTGACCAACTAAAGCAGAAAATACATTTATCAGAAAGAATCTATCAGGAGGTTGGAGAACCACTCTTGGAGAGTGGGCTGGAGCTGAAGGAGGTTACCTTACACCCAGAAACAGTCTGGTTATGATGTTGCCACGGGCACTGTCAATACTGTTCATTCGCTGCTGCTGTGCCTTAATCGTCAACACTGACACTAGAAATTCTCCATAGTCTCTGTAACAAATGTTATCATGACAGGCCCTCTAGTTTTGCACCGCTTCTTCAGTTTCAAAGTGCTAGATGTGACAATCCAAATGGTTAAGGCTTCCATTAAGACTTTCGTATTGAGGGACACTGCCAAAGAGAGAATGTTCTCTGCTGTTGTATATACATCCCTTACCAACCTCCTATTTCTCACCAAATAAAAATAGCTTTCATCATAAGGTATCTGCAGACTTTGTGGTTCCTCCACTGTCATCTAGACAATATTTATGCTCAAAACATGAAAATGTTTTTTAAATTAATTTTTAGTGGCGTATAGTTGATTTACAACGTTGTGTTACTTTCTGCCGTACAGCAGAGTGAATCAGTTACATACATATATCCACTCTTTTTTAGATTCTGTTCCCATATAGGTCATTACAGAGTATTGAGTTCCCTGTGCTCTGCAGTAGGTTCTTATTAGTTACCTATTTCATCTATTGTAGAGGGTATATGTCAATCCCAATCTCCCAATTTATCCTTACCCCCCCCTTTTCCCCTTCGAAAACATGAAAATGTTTGAAGGACCTTTTGCTTTATGCTCCCAGATGATACTGAAAGTAATGGAAATAACAAAATACCAATTGGGCACGTAGTGCATGGGGAGAGAGCAGCAAAAACTTGGCTCAGCTCCTAAAAGTTATTTCATAAACTCCTTGAGGATAAAAGATGCTTTGTGTCAATATCCTTGTTACCTTGTGCTTAAAACATATGGGCACTCAATGTACATTTGTTGAATGAGTGAGTGTTAGATATATCTAAGGCTGTTATCTTTTGAAAATAAGGATTGGGATTTGTATCCTATTCTGGATTTCCTAGGCCACTGCTGTGGAACCTAAATCTTTAGATTACCTGCATTAGAATCATGTGGGGTACAAGTTAAAATGCAGATTCCTGAGGTGCACCCCAGACCTAAACTAAATCAGAATAATTATGAATGAGTCTCAAGAATCTACATTCTAAGCAAGCACTTGAAATTATCCCATGCACACTAAATTTGAAAGCTAATGCTCTTTGTGGGTTATTACTAGGGGCTGGAGTTGAAGGATTCTAGTTAGCGAATATGAGAGTATTGGGAATAAAACTCTATAAAGCCTCATTTATAAAGCCTTAATATTTATTTTAATGACTGATATGTGACTCTTAGAAGATAGTTTTTCCCACTGTGGAATTAGTGTTACATGGGGAGAATGCTTATAAGTGAGAAAGTAAAAGCCCAGTTTTATCTTTTAAATTAGGATGTTATTCTCATTTCTCTTGTTTCTCTTGGCTGCAAGCTGAAGTGAAAAACAGAGAAAGAAAATCAGAAGATAAATAAAGCTACTTCGGCCACCTCTCAGATAACCATGCTAATAACCTCTCCCCAGTTCAGAGTAGGGAGGGAGAGGATGGGCGGCCTACAGTGAAAACATTCCAGAAGTATTCTTTGACGGGTCCAAATCTACGTGGACAGTCATTGTTATAGGATTTTCAGAAACCTGGATTGATGAGACTTGTGCAAAAACAAAGCTTTTTTCTACCTTCTGGAATGGCAGTGCTTCTACATGGGTATTTTACGTATATTCTTGGTTTCTCAACAGAAATTTTAAAAAAGACTAATCTCATGCTTATATTATATTGTTTCTCCAGCTACAGAACATTCTTGGAAGCATCAGCTCATTTGAGCTTCACATCTCTGGTCAGAAGGGCATGTCCATTTAACAGAGTTGGAAAATAAAGATAAATGTGAAGAAATTTTTTTCTTCAAATTCCCACAACAAAATGGGGCTGCAAAACACAGAATTTTATTTTATAAGTATATATGTATTTTAAGAAATATGGACAGACACTAAAAGAAAGTGAAATCTGCTACTACTGCCATCAATTTTTTTTAACATCTTTATTGGACTATAATTGCTTTACATTGTTGTGTTAGTTGCTGCTGTATAACAAAGTGAATCAGCTATACGTATATCCCCATATCCCCTCTCTCTTGCATCTCCCTCCCCATCCCAACCTTCTATGCGGTCACAAAGCACTGAGGTGGTCTCCCTGTGCTATGCATCTGCTTCCCACTAGCTACCTATTTTACATTTGGTAGTGTATATATGTCCATGCCACTCTCTCACTTTGTCCCAGCTTACCCTTCCTCTTCCCTGTGTCCTCAAATCCATTCTATATGTCTGCATCTTTACTCCTGTCCTGCCCCTAGGTTCATCAGAACCATTTTTGTTTAAGATTCCATATATGTGTGTTAGCATACGGTATTCGTTTTTCTCTTTCTGACTTACTTCACTCTGTATGACAGACTCTAGGTCCATCCACCTCACTACAAATAACTCAATTTCATTTATTTTTATAGCTGAGTAATATTCTATTGTATATATGTGCCACATCTTCTTTATCCATTCATCTGTCGATGGACACTTAGGTTGCTTCCATGTCCTGACTATTGTAAATAGTGCTGCAATGAACACTGTGGTCCATGTCTTTTTTTGAATTATGGTTTCTCAGGGTATATGCCCAGTAGTGGGATTGCTGGGTCATATGGTAGTTGTATTTTTAATTTTTTAAGGAACATCCATACTGTTCTCCATAGTGGCTGTATCAATTTACACTCCCACCAACAGTGCAGGAGGGTTCCCTTTTCTCCACACTCTCTCTCTCCAGCATTTATTATTTATCTCTACAGCATTATTGTAGATTTTTTGATGATGGCCTTCTGACTGGTGTGAGGTGATACCTCATTGCAGTTTTGGTTTGCATTCCTCTAGTGATTAGTGATGTTGAACATCCTGTCATGTGTTTGTTGGCCATCTGTATGTCTTCTTTGGAGAAATGTCTGTTTAGGTCTTCTGCCCATTTTTGGATTGGGTTGTTTGCTTTTTTGGATATTGAACTGCTTCATGAGCTGCTTGTATATTTTGGAGATTAATCCTTTGTCAGTTGCTTCCCTGGCAAATATTTTCTCCCATTCTGAGGGTTGTCTTTTTGTCTTGTTTATAGTTTCCTTTGTGCAAAAGCTTTTCAGTTTCATTAGGTCCCATTGGTTTATTTTTGTTTTTATTTCCATTTCTCTAGGAGGTGGGTCAAAAAGGATGTTGCTGTGATTTAAGTCAGTGTTCTGCTTATGTTTTCCTCTAAGAGTTTTATAGTGTCTGGCCTTATATTTAGGTTTTTAATCCATTTTGAGTTTATTTTTGTGTATGGTGTTAGAAAGTGTTCTTTATTTATTTTATTTTTGGCTGCATTGTGTCTTTGTTGCTGCATGCAGACTTTTCTCTAGTTGCAGCAAGCAAGGGCTGTAGGTGCTTGGGCCTCAGTACTTGTGGCACACGGGCTCAGTAGTTGTGGCTCATGGGCTCCAGAGCACAGGCTCAGTAGTGGTGGCACACGGGCTCAGTTTCTCCATGGCATGTGGGATCTTCCCAGACCAGGGCTCGAAGCTGTGTCCCCCCAATTGGCAGGCAGATTCTTAACCACTGTGCCACCAGGGAAGCCCTAGGGAGTGTTCTACTTTCATTATTTTACATGTAGCTGTCGAGTTTTCCCAGCACAACTTATTGAAGAGGCTGTCTTTTCTCCACTGTATATTCTTGCCTCCTTTATCAAAGATAAGGTGACCATATGTGTGTGGGTTTATCTCTGGGCTTTCTATCCTGTTCCATTGATCTATATTTCTGTTTTTATGCCAGTACCATACTATCTTGATTACTTAAGTCCATCTTGTTGATTACTGTATCTGGAGGTAGCCTGATTCCTCCAGCTGCATTTTTCTTTCTCAAGATTGCTTTGGCTATTTGGTGTCTTTTGTGTTTCCATACAAATTGTGAAATGTTTTGTTCTAGTTCAGTGAAAAATGCCATTGGTAGCTTGATAGGGATTGCATTGAATCTGTAGATTGCTTTGGGTAGTAGAGTCATTTTCACAATGTTGATTCTTCCAATTCAAGAACATGGTATATCTCTGCATCTGTTTGTATCATCTTTAATTTCTTTCATCAGTGTCTTATAGTTTTCTGCGTACAGGTCTTCTGTCTCCCTGGGTAGGTTTATTCCTAGGTATTTTATTCTTTTTGTGGCAGTGGTAAATGGGAGTGTTTCCTTAATTTCTATTTCAGAGTTTTCATCATTAGTGTATAGGAATGCCAGAGATTTCTGTGCATTAATTTTGTATCCTGCTACTTTACCAAATTCTTTGATTAGCTCTAGTAGTTTTCTGCTGGCATCTTTAGGATTCTCTATATATAGGATCTTGTCATCTGCAAACAGTGACAGCTTTATTTCTTCCTTTCTGATTTGGATTCCTTTTATTTCTTTTTCTTCTTGGATTGCTGTGGCTAAAACTTCCAAAACTGTGTTGAATAATAGTGGTGAGAGTGGGCAACCTTGTCTTGCTCCTGATCTTAGAGGAAATGGTTTCAGTTTTTCACCATTGAGAAGGATGTTGGCTTTGGGTTTGTCATATATGGCCTTTATTACGTTGAGGCAAGTTCCCTCTATGCCTACTTTCTGGAGGGATTTTATCATAAATGGGTGTTGAATTTTGTTGAAAGCTTTTTCAGCATCTATTGAGATTATCATGGGGTTTTATTCTTCAATTTGTTAATAGGGTATATCACATTGATTGATTTGTGTATATTGAAGAATCCTTGCATTCCTGCGATAAATCCCACTTGATCATGGTGTATAATCCTTTTAATGTGCTGTTGGATTCTGCTTGCTAGTATTGAGGATTTTTGCATCTATGTTCATCAGTGATATTGGCCTGTAGTTTTCTTTCTTTGTGACATCCTTGTATGGTTTTGTTATCAGGGTGATGGTGGCCTCGTAGAATGATTTTGGGAGTGTTCCTCCCTGTGCTATATTTTGGAAGAGTTTGAGAAGGATAGATGTTAACTCTTCTCTAAATGTTTGAGAGAATTTGCCTGTGAAACCATCTGGTCCTGGGCTTTTGATTGTTGGAATATTTTTAATCATAGTTTCAATTTCAGTGTTTGTGATTGGTCCGTTTATATTTTCTATTTCATCCTGGTTCAGTCCCGGAAGGTTGTGCTTTTCTAAGAGTTTGTCCATTTCTTCCAGGTTTTCATTTTTTTGGCATATAGTTGCTTGTAATCTCTCATCATCCTTTGTATTTCTGCAGTGTCAGTTGTTACTTCTCGTTTTTCATTTCTAATTCTGTTGATTTAAGTCTTCTCCCTTTCTTTCTTGATGAGTCTGACTAATGGTTCATCAATTTTGTTTATCTTCTCAAAGAACCAGCTTTTAGTTTTATTAACCTTTGCTGTCATTTCCTTCATTTCTTTTTCATTTATTTCTGACTTGATAGTTATGATTTCTTTCCTCCTGCTATCTTTGGGGTATTTTTATTCTTTTTTCTCTAATTGCTTTAGGTTTAAGGTTAGGTTGTTTATTTGAGATTTTTCTTTTTTCTTGAGGTAGGATTGTATTGCTATAAACTTCCCTCTTAGAACTGCTTTTGCTGCATCCCATATGTTTTGGGCTGTCGTATTTTCATTGTCATTTGTTGCTAGGTTTTTTTTTTATTTCCTCTTTGATTTCTTCAGTGATCTCTTGGTGATTTAGGAGTATATTGTTTAGCCTCCATATCTTTTTATTTTTTAGGTCTTTTTTCCTGTAGTTGATATCTGGTCTCAGCATTGTGCTTGGAGAAGATACTTGATATGATTTCAATTTTCTTAAATTTACCAAAGCTTGATTTGTGACCCAAGGTATGATCTGTCCTGGAGAATGTTCCATGAACACTTGAGAAGAAACTATATTCTGTTGTTTTTGTGTAGAATGTCCTATAGATATCAATTAAGTCCATCTTGTTTAATGTATCATTTAAAGGCTTGTGTTTCCTTATTTATTTTGAATTTGGTTGATATTTCCACTGGTGAAAGTGGGATGTTAAAGTCCCCTACTATGATTGTGTTACTGGTGATTTCCCATTTTATGGCTGTTAGCATTTGCCTGATGTATTGAGGTGTTCCTATGTTGGGTGCATAAATATTTACAGCTGTTATAACTTCTTTTTGGTTTGATCCCTTGATCATTATGTAGTGTCCTTCTTTGTCTCTTGTAATAGTCTTTATTTTAAAGTCTATTGTGTCTGATATGAGAATTGCTACTCCAGCTTTCTTTTGATTTCCATTTGCATGGAATATCTTTTTCCATCCCCTCACTTTCAGTCTGTATGTGAAGTGGGTCTCTCGTAGACAGCATATATACAGGTCTTATTTTTGTATCCATTCAGCCAGTCTGTGTCTTTAGGTTTGAGCATTTAATCCATTTACATTTAAGGTAATTATCAACATGTATGTTCCTATTACCATTTTCTTAATTGTTTTGGGTTTGTTGTTGTAGGTTTTCTCTTACTCTTGTGTTCCTGCCTAGAGAAGTTCCTTTATCATTTATTGTATAGCTGGTTTGGTGGTGCTGAATTCTCTTATCTTTTGCTTGTTTGTAAAGGTTTTAATTTCTCCATCAAATCTGAATGAAATCCTTGCTGGACACAGTAATCTTGGTTGTAGGTTTTTCCCTTTCATCACTTTAAATATGTCCTGCCACTCCCTTGTGGCTTGCAGAGTTTCTGCTGAAAGATCAGCTGTTAACCTTATGGGGATTCCCTTGTATGATATTTGTTGCTTTTCCCTTGCTGCTTTTAATATTTTTTCTTTATATTTAATTTTTGATAGTTTGATTAATATGTGTTTTGACATGTTTCTCCTTGGATTTATCCTTTTTGGGACTCTCTGTGCTTCCTGGACTTCATTATTTCCTTTCCCGTATTAGGGAAGTTTTCAACTATAATCTCTTCTATATATTTTCTCAGTCCCTTTCTTTTTCTCTTCTTCTTCTGGGACCCCTATAATTTGAATGTTATTGCATTTAATGTTGTCCCAGAGGTCTCTGAGACTGTCCTCAATTCTGTTCATTCTTTTTTTCTTTATTCTGCTCTTGGTAGTTATTTCCACTATTTTATCTTCCAGGTCACTTATCCGTTCTTCTGCCTCAGTTATTTTGCTATTGATTACTTCTAGAGAATTTTTTATTTCATTTATTGTGTTGTTCATCGTTGTTTGCTTGCTTTTAGTTCTTCTAGGTCCTTGTTAAAAGTTTTTTGTGTTTTCTCCATTCTATTTCCAAGTTGTTGGATCATCTTGACTGTCATTACTCTGAATTCTTTTTCAGGTAGACTGCCTATTTCCTCTTCATTTGTTTGGTCTGGTGGGTGTTCACCTTGCTCTTTCATCTGCTGCGTATTTCTCTGTCTTCTCATTTTGCTTAATTTACTGTGTTTGGGGTCTCCTTTTTGCAGGCTGCAGGTTCATAGTTCCCATTGTCTTTGGTGTCTGCCTCCAGTGGGAAAGGTTGGTTCAGTGGGTGTGTAGGCTTCCTGGTGGAGGGGACTGGTGCCTGTGTTCTGGTGGGTGGGGCTGGATCTTTTCTTTCTGGTGGGGGGACCACATCTGGTGGTGTGTTTTAGGGTGTCTAAACTTACTATGATTTTAGGCAGGCTCTCTGTTAATAGGTAGGGTTGTGTTCCTGTCTTGCTGGTTGTTTGACATAAGGTGTCCAACACTGTAGCTTGCTGGTCATTGAGTGGAGCTGGTTCATAGTGTTGAGACGGAGGTCTCTGAGAGAGCTCTCACTGATTGATATTATGTGGGGCCAGGAGGTCTCTGGTGGTCTAATGTCCTGAACTTGGCTCTCCCACCTCAGAGGCTCAGGCCTGACACCTGGCCAGAGCACGAAACCCTGTCAGCCACACGGCCAGGTACTTGGGGAGCTTCTTGTCTTTTGGGAAGTCTGAGGTCTTCTGCCACTGTTCTGTAGGTGTTCTGTAGCAGTTGTTCCACATTTGGATGCATTTTTGATGTATTTGTACGGAGGAAGGTGATTTCCACGTCTTTCTCCTCCACCATCTTGAAGGTCCTCCCAGGGCAACTTGTTTCAGGGGGCAACACAGTATGTAAAGCCAGATTATATAGGTGTTCAAGCCCCAATTTGTAATTGGGTTATGTTCCTCATACTCAGTTAAGTGTCACATACCCTTTCTGCAGCTGAAGTGTTCTGAAAAATATTCGGAGAGAAGGGGCTGAGGATCTGCCATCAATTTTAAACCTTAGTACGTGTAATTAAGAAGAGAGAGTGTTTTCCTCCATCTATCTTATTTGACAACTAGAGATAAGTATAGTAAACAATTTGGCCAATTTGGTATGCTTTCAGACATTTCTCCAGACTCATACAGACATATCTATATGGGTATGTTCACACATTCACTCTCTCATACATATACATGCAAAACACAAACACATACTTATATTTTTTAAGAATGCAGATGGGATTATGCTTTGTTTTTCTCTAACTTTTGTTTTTCCCCCAGTATGTTTTCACTGCATTCTGAAACTTCTAGGAAAGAGCAAGATCGGTTGCTTAGCTTTGCTCTTTTAATTTTTCTGCCACATAGTGGCTTTGGGATCCCTTTCCTTCTCAGATCACCTTTTTGCACCATGAGGTTGCTGCAGATGACATGCTTGGTATGAATAGTGCTGCCACTGTGTTATCAGCAGCTTCTGAACAACATTGCTTGGCTCCCTGGCACTTTGGCTCCTCTGCCATAGTCTAGTTGGTCCTCCCCTCCGTCCGTCATGTCCAACGACACAGCACTCTCTCCATGACGCTGTGTCTTCCCCAGCTAACCATGGCAACTGCTGCTCTGCTGTCCCTTAATTTTCAGAATGCCTGCCTGTTATGGACACCTGTCTTCAGAAGGGGCATGGAAGCCTACTTGTCAACCTGGCTGGCCAAGCCACCATCAGTGAGGGACCTGGCTGTTCTCCTCTCCAGCCCATAGCCTATGCTTTGCTCTATTTCTTCTTAGGCTTAATCATGAGCTCCTGTTGTAGAATATTGAGAGCTGTTCTGTAATTTCATCATCCAGTATTTTAAAAAGCTCAGGATTCTAGCCAGCCAGCCAAAGACCAAATACCTTTGGCTACAGTTAAATATCCAGATAGAACATTGGCTAAAAAGGCACTGCAGCACTGAGGATTTGGTTCCTGGTGTGGCTGGTGTGGTGAAGTGAGGGGTGTTCATGTTTATGGAGCAGGACCACACTTATTTGCATTTAGAGGTAGAATGAATATGGCTGATAAATTTCTAGAAAAATAAAGACCTTAAAAAGCATCTCAAGGTGCCCCTGAGAGGGAGCTGTGAAAGAGGAAATGTTCTCCCACCCTGGGGAGTCCCCTCGCCAGTGGGGAGGTCAGACAGGATAGAAGGGGAGCCTCAGAACAACAGAGGATAGCACAGCAACCGGTTTTCAGATGTTTTGTGTTTGTATTGAACTATTCTATTATGCAGCAGACAGAAATGAGGTATTTAGAAACGTAGGGAACACATATGAAGGTGATATACCTTTGAACCATGTGATTCCACACAGCTGAAGTTTGAATGCCTTTTGAAACTAAGAAAAAATAACGTACTATTTGTTTACGCTTTCATAAAAGCATTTTTATGGCATATTCTAAAAGAGATTTGTAGTCACCAGAGATTAAAATTTCTAAAACTGTAAGAGTATTTGGGTTTACCTCTCAGTTCTGCCATATTGGATTAGGATTGGTCAGTTTCTCTCTCTGAACTTCAGTTTCATTATCCAAAAATTAAGCAGTTTAGCTATCAAATTCTAGCCCTTTCAGCTTCTAATACATATGGTGTTTCTATTTCTATCCAGAGATTTTTCAAACTCTCACTTATGTGTGGTTGGGGCTGTAGAATCACAAGACTTCGACTTAGAGGTTGACATGTGCTCTTTGTGACCTCCCGTGAACACAGTTGCAACCTACACTGGGATTGGCTACAGAAGTCATCTTCAAAGGAGAACGATCACATATGGTCCAAATTACCCTTGAGGATACCTTAGGAAGTGGTTACATCAGAGCCTGACATACGGTCTCTCAGTAAGTCCAACACGGCCCATTTTCCCTGCAGCAATGGAACAGATTGAGTCCCAGATGAAGTGGTTGACTTTTGTTTAAAGCCAATGTTTTATGGAAAATACATATTCTTAAATATGAGAATCACACTCAGAGGAGCTAGTTGGTCATGAATAAAATGTACTTGATAAAGAAAGCTCACACACAGTCTGGAGTTTGCTATCATTGAGTTCAGTGGCAGGCTCACGATCCTGAAATAATTAAATGACTCCCTCATTTAGTTATTTTTGGCCAGGTGCATGCAGTTTAATTTATCTAAGAAACACGTGTTTGTGACTGCACTATACTGCTAATATTGGCTTAGTTCAGACCTCATCATCACTTGACTAAATCTTGCAAAAACTGACTAACCTCTACTCTTGATCTTTCCCTTCTCTCTCCTCTAACTACTGACTTTCCTATAAGTGATTTTCCTAAAATGGAAATCTATTCTGCATGAAATCCCTGCAGTGGCTCTTATGTCTGTTGTAGCTTTTTCTAAAGTGTAATCTGTGGAATAGTCATTAATATACTTCATAACAGATGAAGGATTTCATAGGTTATTTTTTAAGGTAAAGTTACAAAAGGGTGGGTAGTCTATCTCTTCATAGAAAATTCAAAACTCATACTACTACATTAAAGGCTGTCAAAAGTCCAGTGTTTCCCATTTATTTCATCGTATTTTTTTTCAATTTACCTAATAACATTCATTGAACAGAAAAGTAAGACATGTTGGAAGTTCTTACAGATAGAATTTAAGTTCCTGAGCATGGTATTACAAGGTACTGCATGAGCTGGCCCTAGCTTCCTTTCAGTACTGCCCTTAGACTTGGGCAAATTTCAGCCCTGATCTAGGCTTGGGCTTCATGAAGCCTACTATGTTTGGAGCAACTTCCTTGAAATTTTCTCAGTCTCCTTCCTGGAAATCCTGGGACCAGCTGGGTGGAAATACCACCTGCATGAGGCACTTTGAGGTCAGACTGGGACCCATGGGGACCCTTGACTTCATTTATACCCTTCAAGGTGCTCTACAACCTGTGAAGTTGACCAGACACTTACATGAAACTCAGAGACCCGGGCTACGGGGTTTTCCTGGGGCCTGTGGCTGGCCCTTGTTACAGGATCTCTCTTGCTGAGTAGCACAGTACTCCTTTGGAATGATTACATGAAGATGGACCACCAGAGGGATGCTGACATGTTGGTTTTGGGTGACTGCCCTCATAATAAGCACAGGATGAGTTCAGAGCTGTGGGCTATTGACAATTCCAGTGCTGGCCTTTGGACTTGTGCTACATTTGTGGTTCTCACCCATTTGTGTTCTGACTGTGCCATCTCTAGCCTACAGCACCACAGGGTGGCAGGAGTGGTGGCAGGTGTCACTTACTCTGTGTAAGCCAGCTAGTGCTGGCTTGCCACCCCCTTCATCGGCTCCATGCCAAATGTTCTCTTCAGTTCTCTGTAGGTGGATGCTTGTATAGCATCTGAGGGCTTTTATGATGGCAGCACCAACAGCCCTTTCTGACTGATGGCCTCTCTTATCCACACCCACGTGGTGACATGTTCTCCTCAATCTGTCATGCGCTGGATGAGGGACAGGCATTTCTTATATGAATGAGAATACTGTTCTTACCCTGTATGGCCCCTAGCCTATATTTCCTGTTTGTGGTAGTGTGTGGGGACAGATTCACATAAGAAAATCACATTCTAGGAATGCTGTGATTGTGGCCCAAAGAGTTCAAGAGAAGATACAGAAAGAGAAATGTTGTTCTACCATAACATTCTGAATAATAAATCTGTTATGGCCATTAAATTATCCTTCACATTTTTGCTTCATAAGGGTTGCATTTATGATTATCATCAAGGAAACATAATAACAACTTTTAAGAGAATCACTGGAAGCCAGTAGTATCCACAGGTGGCATCAGGGATGATACAGAATCATGAATAATGATATAACCAGCATTAAACAGGTGGTATTAGGGAACTTCAGAGTCAAGAAAGGCTATGGCGTTTCCCTACAAGCAGGTTCTGAGGAGCTGTGGCATTATAGAGTTATAATACTGTCACTGTAGTTTTCTTATGGTGGGAGATAAGAAATTCGACAGGAATGGTGCATTTGACAATACAGCACTTGAAGAGATTATTACTTGATGTGATCAGGAAGAGCCTACCTACTACAAAAAAATCTTCACATGCACTGAGACACAATAAGAAAAGATGTATAAACCTCCTTTCTACCCATTGGTCTGAATCTTCACCAATAAATCACTATACCTCACGTGGGTCCACAAATTTTGTAATATGACTTTCCTCAAATTACTTATATAAACAAGGATGCTGCAAAATATATTTGCCTGAGGTCCCACGTGCTCTCAGGATGATCTTGCTTACCTTGCTATACTCATCTCCTGCCATTCCCATGTGTACCCTTTGATTTCCAGCAACACCAAACTGTTGATTCCATGATTTTGCCCATAGTATTCTCATCCTTTAAGACTCATTTCAGGCTTCGTCTGGTCTATGAAGACAGCATGATCTTCCCACCCAGGCCATATTGGGGCACCTCCTCTGTACTCCCAGAATGCTTGGTCCACCTTTACTTGAGCATCTACTGCCCTGTGTCAATAATGGCTGTTTATGTCTGCCTTTCCTGAGAGATTAACACTAAGGCAGCAACTCTGTCTCCTTTATCCACTTATTCCTAATGCATCATTTATCCATTTATGCCTAATACATTATTATGGCCGTCTAATTTAGAGAAACTAAAATGACTATAACAGATAATCCCATAAAATCTTTATTGCTGTAAGAGCCTCTGAACTCAACAGAGAAAGCCAATTGTGTGATGCTGACAGTTACAAATTCCCTTGTCCTACCCTCACATCTATGATACAAGCACGCTTATGTTCTCTGGGGACTTTGTATATGTTAACTTACATAAGCTGAAACTACCTTCCCCTTCCTGCACAATTCTAGTTTAGAGCTGGCCAAAGAGACATTTGTGTAATATCTGGATGGGAGAAGTAAAGCAGCAGCTATTACTCTCTGAAGGTCATCCTGGTTAGGTGGAGTGAGAGACACATGCAGAGGTATTGGCAGATTCAAGCTTGTCCTCGCTCAACATGCAGTGAGAGACATAGGCAAGATACGGACTCCAGCTTGTACTTGCTCTTCCTTGATTTGATTCCTGCTCTTCTTCCTCACTGGCAACCCGGTGATCAACTGTGAGCCCAGGCTCATCATCAGAGGCAGAGGCATCAATGCTCGGGAGATCCCTCTACCAGTGCCTGGCAGCTAGACATGCCTGGCTTAACAGATTTCCCTGCTGGCTCTAGCTTGACCACCTCTACCAGTGCTTCAGCAGGGCTGGCTGGTGACTTGCCTCTGGTCCTCCAGCTCCCTTTCTGGGACTTTAAGTCCCCAGCTCCTCCCATAGCCATGTAAATGATAATTCCTATAATCAGTCTTTTATTCCATAACTTGTAGGGTTGACTTCCCTGATTGAAACCAACAGATTCAGTCTCCTTGCTTCCTTCTACTCCTTTAAAAAATTAGTTTGCTATCCTTTAGGGTTCAATTGACATGTGAGACTGAAAAATTAAAGGTGAAGAAAGGGCAAGAGGAGGGCTGAGATCAGGGAAGGAAAGAGTAAAGAAAAAATATTGAAAATGAAATAGGGGGATTTCCCTGGTGGTCCAGTGGTTAAGACTCTGCCTTACAATGCAGGGGGTGCGGGTTCAATCCCTGGTTGGGGAGCTAAGATCCCACATGCCTTGTGGCCAAAAAAAAGAAAGAAAGAAAATCCAAACACATAAGACAGAAGCAATATTGTAACAAATTCAATAAAGCCTTTAAAAATAGTCCACATCAAAAAAAAAATCTTAAAAAAAAAGAAAATGAAATAGGAAAGAGAACAGCAAGGCAAGTTTGGGTAAAGGAGAAAGACAGTTTACAAAGAGTCCTATATGGTTCCATTCCACTAGGAATTTATAACCTGTTTAGGAAAGAAAAGATAATCATACTTAGAAGTCTGTCATTGAATTTTAAAAGTTCATTATCACATGTACTTAATACACAGTAATTCCGTCTAATCGAGTGGGTACACACACATACGTGCATGCGTGCAAAGTAATATTACCTCTAAGAAAGACTGGGAGACAAAAGTTGAATTTTCCTTTCTCCTCATAAATGTTGGCAGAATCTTAATCTCAGGGTAACTATTTGATGAGGTATTAACTACCTTTTTATTTCCTACCTGATAGAAAGTGTATAATACCTATCAATATTTTCTATGAATGACATAGCCTAAATGTTTGTGTCCCCTCAAAATTCATATGCTAACATCCTAATCCCCAATGTGATGCTATTAGGAGATGGGCCTTTGGGAAGTGCTTAGGCCCTGAGAGCAGAGCCCTCATGAATGGGGTTAGTGCCCTTAGAAAAGAGACCCCATAGAGCTCTCTAGTGCCCTTCCAACATGTGAGGACTCAGGGAGAAGACGGCTGTCTATAGGAAGGGGTTTTCACAGGACACTGACTCTGTCGGCATCTTGATCTTGGACTTCCCAGCCTCCAGAACTGTGAGAAATTGTACTGTTTGTAAGCCACCCAGTCTCTGGTATTCTATTATAGAAGCCCGAACTAAGAAAATGAATAAAGAATAATAGATTTTAGACTCTGTGGGTGCCAAGTGCTGACCAGAGTTGCATTCAAGGCATAAATCAGAACAAGTAATTTTAAATGTCTTCACTCTGATTTTCAAAGAACATGAATGGATCCAATTCATAACATGAGGAAACGTTATCAAATCCCTCTTTATCTTTATTCTAACTTGATACCTATGGAGTCTCATTTATCCATAAATGAGACAGTAATTATCCAGTTTATCTTTGCCCATGTTTTTCTCTCCCCAACTTCCACAAACATTTTCCCATTCTGTGTTTTAATAACTGCTGGGCCTTCATAATTTCCGCTGCCATTGGAGGGCTGGGATTTATCTTTGGAAAATGCCAAGAGGACACAGTCACTCTGTCTTCCCTGATCGTCTGCCACCCCTCCTGGGAGTAAGCATACGGAAACCCATGAGAAGCATTGTTCTGACGTTCCATTAGGTCTCATCCTGCAATCTTTGTATTTAAGGATTGGAGAGTTTCCTGCAGGTAAAATGACAGTTGAAGGTTTCAGTTTTCTCCTCTCAAAGGTCTGTGACCCTGGAAAGGTGAGGAATATGTTTCCTAATTTCTCTGTCTCTTGTGAACAGAAGGCTGCTAGTTGTTCATTGCTGTTCTAACTGAAGGCAGAGCTCTCTGAAACTGTTAAAACTGTAGACAGCGTGACCATGGTTAGAGTGTTCCACTGTGCTATGGAAGAGGAAATACGAGGGAATGATTATAGCAACACGACCTCATTGGAATCAAGTTTCAGAATTCAGCTTCCAACCTTCCAGGGGTCTGTCCCCAAATTGGGATGAAGGAGCTTCTTACTGCATTTACCAAGACCTGGCTTGAGGAGGGAAGATCTGACTTCAGGAGACCTGATTTCCTTCAGCATCCAGGCTGCCTGAGTCCACTTGGTCCTCACTGAGCAAAGCTCAAATATTCTGCCTCATCGTGAAAGTACCGACGTGAAATCCTTCTTCCATCCCTGGGCTTTGATTAGCTTCACTTACAGAGAGAATTCCAGGAACCCCTTTGGGTTACCATGAATTACAAAATTGCCTAGTGAATCTGGACCCCAATTGGTTCCACCATTTGCTCCAACATATTTTTCTGTTGTTTTGGTTTGGTTTTAATACTCCGAGCATCATTTTACAGCCCTGGTGGGAAATTCACTGTTGGAGCTCTGCTCTGAACCCTTAGCCTGTAGCAATTCTGCCCTGTCCACTGATACCTGGTCATAAGTTTGTAAGTCAGTCCCAGCTGCTCTCTACCTACCCCACACTTGTCTTACAAAGTACCACAGTTCTCCCTGGGAACAACTGTCTCTGTAGCTGCACAACTGGGAGCAGCCTTGAGGGTGTGTGGGCTCTCACTCGGCAAGAGCATTTATCAGCCCCTAAGGATTTAAATCCCAGCACCACATTAATGACATTTAAACCATGACTCAAAGGTCTTTTCTCTGTCCTCTGGCTTGGTTCTTCATGAGAATTTATTGCTTCTGGAGGAAGACCAATTATACCCATGGATTAAAACCCTGTTTCACTAAAGTTCCACAGAAACAGCCCAGTCCTTGGGGAATCCCCAAGGACTCTCTCCACTGGGGCAGCAATAATGTACTGCTGTTCCAAGTGAGTCTGACATTGACCTCCTCTTTTTTTATTGAAATATAATTGATTTGTTGAATACAATATTATGTTAGTTTCAGGTGTACAGCATAGTGATTCAGTATTTTTTCAGATTATACTCCATTAAAAGTTATTACAAAGTAATGCCTATAATTCTCTGTGCTGGACAAGATATCTTTGTTGCTTAGCTATTTTATGCATAGTAGTTTGTACCTCTTAATCCCTTATACCTATCTTGCTCCTCCCCTCTCTCCTCTCCAAAATGATAACCACTACTTTGTTTCCTATATCTGTGAGTCTGCTTCTGTTTTGCTATATACATTCATTTATTTTATTTTTTAGATTCCATATGTAAGTGGTATCATATAGTGTTTATCTTTGTCAGACTTATTTCAGTAAGCATGATATTCTGTAGGTCCATCCATGTTGCTGCAAATGGCAGAATTTCATTCTTTTATAGCTGAGTAATATTCCATTTTGTATAATATATATAAAGTAATATATATTTTTATTTTATTATAAACATAATATTTAACTGTGTATATATATATATATACATATGTATATATATATATGCAGTCAAGAAGGGTGATATCTCCAGCTTTGTTCTTTTTTCTCAAGATTGCTCTGGCTATTTGGGGTCTTTTGTGGTTCCATATAAATTTTAGGATGACTTTTTCTAGTTCTATGAAAAATGTCATGGGTATTTTGATAAGGATTGCATGAAATCTATAGATTGCTTTGGGTAATATAAACATTTTAACAATATTAAGTCTTCCAATCCATGAACACCGGCTACCTTTCCATTTCTTTGAATTATCTTCAATTTCCTTCATCGGTGTTTAATAGTTTTCATAATATGTCTTTCCCCTTCTTGGTTAAGTTTATTCCTAAGTATTTTATTCTTTTTGATGTGACTTTTAAATGGGATTTTTTAACTTTCTCTTTCTGATCATTCATTATTAGTGTATAGCAACAGATTTATGTATATTAATCTTGTATTCTGCAACTTTCCTGAATTCACTTATTAGTTCTAATAGTTTTTTGGTGGAGACTTTAGGGTTTTCTATATAAAGTATCATGTCATCTGCAAATAGTGACAGTTTTATTTCTTCCCTTCCAATTCGGATGCGCTTTATTTCTTTTCCTTACTGATTCTTGTGGCTAGGACTTCTAATACTATGTTGAATAGAAGGAATGAGAGTGGGCATCCTTGTCTTCTTCTTGAATTTAGAGGAAAAGCTTTCAGCTTTTCACCGTTGGGTATGATGTTAGGTGTGGGTTTGTCATAACTGGCCTTTATTATGTTGAGAGATGTTTTCTCTGTACCCACTTTGATGAGAATTTTTATGAATGGATGTTGAATTTTGCAGATGATTTTTCTGCGTCTATTGAGATGATCAGGTGATTTTTTTATCTCTTTGTTAATGTAGTGTATCACATTGATTGATTTCAAAATTTGAACCATCCTTGTAACCCTGGAATAATCTTATTTGATCATGGTATATGATCCTTTTTATATGTTGGATTTAGTTTGCTAATATTTTCTGAGGAGTTTTGCATTTATATTCATCAAAGATATTGGCCTATAATTTTTTTTCTGTATTGTCTTTTTCTGGTTTTGGTATTGGGGTAATGGTGGTCTCATAGAATGAATTTGGGAGTGCTCCATCCTTTTCAAGTTTTTGCATAATTTGAGAAGGATAGATATTAGCTCTTCTATGCATGTTTGTTAGAATTCCCCAGTAAAGCCATCTGATCCTAGACTTTGTTTACTGGGAGGTTTTTTATTAGAAATTCAATTTCACTACTAGTGATCAGTCTGTTCAAATTGTCTGTTTCTTCTTGATTCAGTCTTGGCATGCCGTAAGTTTCTAGAAATTTGTTCATTTCTTCCATGTTGTCCACTTTTCGGCATATAACTGTTGTGGAGTCGCAGGGCAGGCAAGGCTCACGTGGACCCTCAGTGTATATCTGGGTGTGAGCAGAACACTGTCAGAGTTCTGGGCTGCTTCTGATGCACTGCTTGAGTACATGTAATAATGGCTGCTGCCCCTCCCCAAGCCAGGCTCCGTCCTGGGACTAGGTTGCCGCTGCATCCCATGGCCAAGTTTTCTCTTTGGTTGTGACAGCCCTAGATACTGTGCCATGGTGTGATGTGGAGAAAGTGGGGCTGGAATGTTGGCTTGTGGCTCGGGCAGGGGCTCACATAGAGGCAGCTGCAGGAAAACTGGCAGCACTAGAGCATTCTTCTAACTGCCCTCTCCACTCTGCTTTTGGGGGCAAGCCAGTGGGTACAAACCCCTCATGAGCAGAGTCTAGGCTTCCCACAGCCCTCCTGTTAGTCCCAGAGGTCCTCCAACCAGCCAAGGGAGCTCACCTCCTCTGTGTGGGACCCCAGGCCTGGGGTGCCCAATCTGTGGTTTTCACCACCCACTCCCCAGGGGTAGGTCTCTACCTGTGTATTCTCCCTTCTCCTCTGAGTCCCCTCCAGGGGCACAAGTCCCAACCTGTTCACTTTTCTTCCCTTCCTACCTGATTACATGTAGATCTTTCTAACAGCCTTGGATGTACAGGAGTCTTTCTGCCAGTTTCCAGTGAAAATTGTTCTACATGTAGATGTATTTTTGATGTGTTCATGGAGGGAGGTGAGTTTCATGACCTCCTACTCTGCCATCTTGACTGATTTCCCCTGACTCCTCTTGCTGTCCTAAAAGGACTCTGATAGCTTATGATATTGAGGATCCATGGAGTTCAGATTAAAAACAACACTCCTTTCAAGTTTACAGTTTCATGTAATGCTGTGTGAGTCTGTCTGCCTGCAGCATTCTGTCCTCAATTGTACATTCTCCCCACTGACTTTGTACTTATATTCCAAGAACCATAATGACTCACATCTAATTTAGCCCTACTCCCTACACCCTGTATCCAGTGGTCAGGCAGTCATGGCGAAAATATACCCTTGGCATAAGATCTGTGTTGATTTTGTTCATCAGAAGCATAGCTGAGAATTGTAACTAAGTACAAAACCACAGGCAAGAAATGAAATCCAAAAAGAACATGAAGGAAAAACACCCACAAAAACCAATAAACAAAAGCCAAACCAAAAAAAACACAACCCTGTGGCCCAGTCTCTGCACAGCACTGCAATCCAAAAAAAAAAAAAACACAGTCTAAAAGCCAAAAGTAATTAAAGAAGGAATTCAATATTGGTTAAAATCTTAAAATTACAATTTATAATCCACAGCAATACTTCCCTTTTTCCCTTTCCCTACCTTCCCAGTCGTTGGCCCTGCACAGCTGCTCTCTTATTTTTGCAAGACATCTTTATTTATTGTCACCTTAGTCCACATTCTTCAACTTCTCTTCCTCTGCCTGTAAATCTGCACTGGCAGTTGAATGGAGTGACTGGCCCCCAGGGCTTCTGGTTCCCACTGAAGGTCCCACTAGGCCAGGCTGAGATGACTGGAGGACTCTGGTTCTGGGCCCCAAGTCTTCCCTCTCCATGGACACAAATACTGAGAGTCCCCTGGGAAATTTGACCTTTATCACTCCAACTAGCTTTCTTATAGGCAGTTCACACGAAGCATTTTTGGAGAATCAAATTCTCCACCAAAACATATACTTGCTTCACGTATTAGGAGAAGAAATTTTCAACTTTAAGTGGAGATTCTCTATAGATTCTCTGTCCCTAAATCCACAGTTTTCCCAAAATCTTATCTGGTGCTTGCTGACTTTTGGGGTTATCACGAGGGTCCCAGTATTTCCTCCATAGTGAGGTTTAAAAAGAAGAGTGAAAAACTATGACTGGAGAAAGTGCTGACAAGCAAGAAACCTCCCCAGGTTGCGGAGCAGGCAGGCAGAAAGGGAGTGGAAGCATGCCGGGCTTTAATCCCAAAATACCTGCTAGAAAGAGACAAGACAAAGGCCGCAGAAACAGATTTGAAAGAGACCTGTATATTGCTCTCTGATCTTCAGCAAGAACCACAAAGACAAGGAGTATAAGAAAGAAAAGGAAAAAACGTGTGGACCACAGTGAGGGGAAGAGGCTACTTAGCGAACGTTGTCTAGAGGAGTTGACCTTGATCTGCTTCACAGGCATTGAGAGGAGCTCTTTAGCCATAGAGTACAGGGGAGACTCTTATGGACAGAAACCATACGACTCTGCTGAGCAAACTAAGGCTGAAAGAATCAACAGCTACATATTGGGAATTGATTAAAGAGATACTTTGAGTCTCCGAGAGTCCAGCAAATATGCTTATTTGAATTTGGACTGAAAAGTATAAATATAAAATTCTGGAATGGAGGGAAGAATGAACCTTCTGTCTGGCATGTTGTATTATAGTAGAGGATGATTAGCTTTGGTAGAGGAACTAGTCAAAGAAGAAGTTATATTTACCATGAGAAGTAATGGGAAAGGGATGTGCAAATCACATGTTCATTCATTCGTTCATCCATTCAAGTATTACTGAGAATTTACTATCTGCCAGGCATGGTGGTAAGTGCTGGAGTTGTATCCTTGAACAAAACAGCAACTTATGGGCTGGTGCAGGAGGCAACCAGTTGACAAATAAATATAGAAGTAATTTAATTTTAATAAATGTGTCTTACAGAAGCACAATATACACTGAATACATAAAATGAGAAACCTGAGAGATCACACTAAGTTTCCTGACATCTAAGTTGACATATAAAAGGTAAAAAAAAAAATTGATCAAGTAAACAGGAAAGAGAAGAAAATTCCAATCAAAGGGACAAGCAGGCAGGAAGACCCAGAGCCCAGAAACAGATTGGTGTGTAAGTCAAAGTCAAAGCTTATCACTCAAATTAGAGTCAGAGAATGAGAAAGCAGGAGAGTGATGTCAAATAAAGCTGAAAGAAGGAGGCAAAAAAGAGTGCGGAAGTGTGAAGGGGTAAGAACCTAGCAGTAGCCTCTGTAAATTCAGTAGATGTGAGTTTTGTTTGTAATTTAATGGACCAAAGGGGCAAAGTTATGAAACTTCTCCAAGGCCTTTATTTTAAAGCAAAGGGGACACAGTTGGCCCAGCTGCCTGGCCAAGGAAGACAGGGAGAGAGAAAAATTGGTGCTAAGGACACCTGCCCAGGTGAACACAGAGATGCTGCTCAGATGGCAGCAAAACAAAAGTCTAGGACCAGATGGCTTTACTGGGGAATTCTAACAAACATGCATAGAAGAGCTAATATCTACCCCTCTCAAATTATGCAAAAACTTGAAAAGGATGGAGCACTCCCAAATTCATTCTATGAGACCACCATTACCCCAATACCAAAACCAGAAAAAGACACTACAGAAAAAAAAATCCCACATGCTGCGGAGCAGCTGGGCCCATGAGCCATGGCCACTGAGCCTGCGCGTCCAGAGCCTGTGCTCCGCAACGGGAGAGGCCACAACAGTGAGAGGCCCGCGTAAAGCAAAAAACAAACATCTAGGGGTAAGAATTGGTACTTTTTTATGTACTTAGAATTTCTGGTGTGCAATAAACTTTTTTTTCTGTTTTATGTGCTGACATCTATTTGAGGGTATTGCTAAATCTTAGGTACCTAAGTCTACAGTGGCATTAAAATGTGATTGCTTTTCAACTGACAAAGGATTAATCTCCAAAATATACAAGCAGCTCATGCAGCTTAATATCCAAAAAACAAACAACCCAATCCAAAAATGGGCAGAAGACCTAAGTTGACATTTCTCCAAAGAAGATATAAACATTGCCAACAAACCCATGAAAAGATGCTCAATATCACTAATCATTAGAGAAATGCAAATCAAAACTACAATGAGGTATCACCTCACACCAGTCAGCATGGCCATCATCAAAAAATCTACAAACAATAAATGCTGGAGAGGATGTGGAGAAAAGGGAACCCTCTTGCACTGTTGGTGGGAATGTAAATTGATACAGCCACTATGGAGAACAGTATGGAGGTTCCTTAAGAAACTACAAATAGAACTACCATATGACCCAGCAATCCCACTACTGGGCATATACCCTGAGAAAACCATAATTCAAAAAGAGTCATGTACCACAATGTTCATTGCAGCTCTATTTACAATAGCCAGGACATGGAAGCAACCTAAGTGTCCATCGACAGATGAATGGATAAAGAAGATGTGGCACATATATACAATGGAATATTACTCAGCCATAAAAAGAAATGAAATTGAGTTATTTGTAGTGAGGTGGATGGACCTAGAGACTGTCATACAGAGGGAAGTAGGTCAGAAAGAGGAAAACAAATACCGTATGCTAACACATATATATGGAATCTAAAAAAGAAAAAAAAATGGTTCTGAAGAACCTAGGGGCAGGACAGGAATAAAGATGCAGACATAGAGAATGGACTTGAGGACACGGGGAGGGGGAAGGGGAAGCTGGGACGAAGTGAGACAGTGGCATGGGCATATATACACTATCAAATGTAAAATAGATAGCTAGTGGGAAGCAGCTACGTAGCACAGGGATTTCAGCTCGGTGCTTTGTGTCCACCTAGAGGGGTGGGATGTGCAAGAGGAAGGAGATATGGGGATGGATGTATATGTATAGCTGATTCACTTTGTTATAAAGCAGAAACTAACCCACCATTGCAAAGCAATTATACTCCAATAAAGATGTTAAAAAAAAAAAAGTGATTGCTTTTATTGATCTCGAGACAGAATCTTGATACTGAGTGAGCTAGTATCAAGCCAGTAATTTTAAATTAGAAAAATAAAAAGCACAAACGAATTTTCTACTGCTTGGTATCCTGACATATAATAAGCACAGAGGTGGGTGCCAAAGACAGCGAGGCTTTCATTTCACATGGGTGCTGCAAGGCAACATATTGTTCAGTATTTTCCTTCTTTCCCAGAGTTTCACCAGAGAAAAGATTCTTTGCGTGCATTTTTCCATTCACCCCATGTGCTGGTGGTGGACCAGTAGGCCCAGTCCACACCAGTGAGACATTGGCAATCTAAGAGAAGATCTTAAAGTCTCACATATATTTGACTGTCGTATAAATTTTCAGAATTTACCTCCCAAACAAGAATGAGATATGAATCAATTTTTCCTTCAGGAAGAAATATCATTTCTAGAAAGGTGGGCAGGTTGGTGACTTAATCTGCTCAGGTTGCCATAACAAAAGTCCACAGGTTGAGTGGCTTAAACAAGTGAAACTTATTTTCTCACAGTTCTGGGGACAGCAAATCCAAGCTTAGGATACCAGCAGAGTCAGTGTCTGTAAGGGCTGTCTTTCTGGCTTGCTACTGGTTGCCCTCTCACTGTGTCCTCACATGGCAGAGAGAGAGAAAGAGAAAGCTCTCTCTCTCTCTCTTATAAGGCCACAGACCTATGAAGTTTTGGTCCCACGCTTACAACCTCACTTAACCTTAATTACCTCCTAAAGACCTTCTCTACAGATACAGTCACCTCGGGGGTTTGAGTGTCAGTATATCAATTTGGGGGATACAATTCAGTCCATAGCAGTTGGGAACAGTGTAAAGGCATTTGGCTAAATTTCTACCTCAATCAAAACAGTATTTGAATTTTTCCAATTTAGTGGATTAATATTATACAAACTTTGTGTTAAAAAGGATTTAAGACAACATAGTCTCATCTCCCTCTTAAAAATAGAAACTCCTTTTCCAACCAGGATGTTTCTAAAGGAAATACTTCAGGATTCTGTGATCCGTATATTCCTGTATTTTATTCTACATGAGTAAAAGTAATAAATTCTTTAATGTCTTTAAAAAGTCCTTGACTCTCTGAAAAAGACCAAAATCACTTTGCAAAGACTACCTGTTAAAAATAGCAAGTTTTATGGTGATTTTCTGATACATTTCTCGATGGAGGGAAGAAAAATGTGACATTAAATCATTGTTCTTTGGCTTCGCTTTCCCTTTCACTCCCAGGGACAAGAAGCAGTACTGGCTTACCACCCTGTTCACGGTGCACTATCCAGGAACTGTGGTCCCCACTGTGCTGCCATTACAAGGGGTCAGGAAAGGTCATTGTGGCTTAAGGCGAGCACTGGAGGTGAAATGAGCTGGGTCCATGAGTCAGTGATGATTCATGCTCATATCCTTCTGCCATGCAGAGCTGAACAGCGTCTGGCATCACAGGGCAGGATTCAGACACTGTAAAACTCCACAGACATTCCAAGTTATGCAGAATTTTTTCATCTACCTTATCTCCACTGTTCAAATCTAACTAATGTTTATTGATGCCTTATCTCAGTCAACCAACTTTTACCAAACGCCATCTTTTGCATTAGTTACAAAGCATGCGTTACAGTAGTTACCCTTCTGAACTAATTTCTTCCTTTTATCCTCTTTTGATTGACTCAGGTCCAGCCACACTGGCTGCTCATTTTTTCTTAGACCTGCTGAATACTCTCTGTTTCCTCTGCTTGGAACACTCTTACCCAGATCTACATGGTTTGCTTCCTCAATGCATTCTGGCCTTTGTTCAAGGGTCATCTTCTCAAATCCTTCCATGACCATTCTATTAAATTACAATTCGCCCTACCAATCTCTTCCCCTGAGATTTCTTACTCCCTTTTTTTTTTTCTGTAGAATTTATGACGATCTGACTGTCCATATATTTTATTTTCTTATATATGCAGTCAGAGAAATCATTGTTTATTACACTAGAAAAGAGGTTCATGTGAAGAGGAAATGTTTATTCCTTTTAAAATTTATACCTCTTGTACCTTAAATCATTTCCGGCATATAATTGGCTCACAGTAAATACTTGTTGAATGACTAAGAAGGAAGTTGGCAGTCTAATTGGGGGAAAAGCTGAACTGAAATAAGCTGTGCATTCCAACCTGCACAGGTCCACCTTCTTGACACTGTACTTTATAAATCAAGTCTTTCACTCATTCCTATGAGTGTATTTGTGAAAGAATCAGAACCTTTAACTATGATGAACCTCATGTCCATCTTCTCAACGTCCTACTGGTAAGAATTGTTAATCTTTAGCTTTTGTTCAAAGACTGCTCTTCAAGTGTAGCAGTGTCTATTATCTTGTAGAGAAACTCTCCTGTTATGGCATTTCTTTTAGACTGTGTTGATATATTTCTGGTGTTTTTCCTAGTCTCCTGGG
This sequence comes from Lagenorhynchus albirostris, assembly GCF_949774975.1. Taxonomy (NCBI): domain Eukaryota; kingdom Metazoa; phylum Chordata; class Mammalia; order Artiodactyla; family Delphinidae; genus Lagenorhynchus; species Lagenorhynchus albirostris. The sequence continues at coordinate 48,601,788 of NC_083110.1, read as the reverse complement.
CTCAATCCTACATGGTTATGAGTTCCGTAGAGACATCTAAGATATCTGGCAATCAAAAGTCTCAATAATTATCCACTAGAATTCTCACACAAAGAAGGGGAAACCACATGGATAACACTCATTCATCCTGTTTTTCTTTCTTTCATTCACTCATACAGTAGATTAGTTTTCAGTGTTGATTCACAGTGTTGATTCCAGTGTCCATTCACCACTGGAATATGCTAGGTCTAATAGTACTGCACTTAAGGATCAGAAAAATCTCAGTTTTAATTTCACCTCTAATACTTTCTCTCTGTCCATGTTGTTGTCCTCTTTTTCCCTCTGTTCCCTATAAAAGGATTATAGTCCCTCTACTTCTAAAAATAGACTTGAACACGTGACTTGCTTTAGCCAAAGAAATGTGAGTAGAGTGTTGTATGCTAAGTCTCAACCAAAGCTCTAAGAACTATGTGTGGTTCCACCATTTCCCTTTAACCTCTGCCATGCAAATGAGAGAGCTGCTACTTCAGCCTCGGTCCTAGAATAAAGGAGATATGAAACACAGCCAAGGTAATTCACAACTACCCTGTACATGAGTGAGAAGTAGACACTTGTCTTTGTAACCCACTGAAATTTGGGGGCTTTTATGCAGCATGACATAGTGGATAAGTGTCACAGTTTTCTCATTTATACAATGGGGACAACAATGATATCTTCCTTGTCCATCTCAGAGAGTTGTTGAGAAGATCAAATGAGAAATAGAGGTGTGAAAAGTTTCATAAAATTCTGCTATACTTTTTGAATAATTGTTGGCACTCTTAGTATGTGATATTCCAAGATCTAGAGGTACCTGTGTTTCTTCATCCCTGTACACCACTCTTTCAATGGAAATAGAGCACTTGGGGGCACTTTGCATGGACAAATTACGCTTTCCTCATTCTTATTTATTTAAAAAAATAAGGCTGATGTCTGAACAGTCAATGAAGGATATTAGTGAGATATAAAAACCATATCCTTAAGACTTTATTCCTTTAAGATGATGCCTGCCTCACCTCTCTGCCCTCACACATTTATTACATAAATCTCACATTGCTTTTCTCTTTCCTCTCACCATTGCATGATATCGCTTGTACAGGATTTCTAGTTTGTGTCTGAAGTCTTAGAACTCTGAGTTAACTTGATGGGAATCCTGAGGAGCATGTGTCAGTCAGTATGAGTGGCAGAGACTGCCCAGTGTTGACTTAGTGTAGGCACAAGGTTAAGTGCAGCTTCAGACTTTGTCCCCACTTCCCTACAGAGGCAAAGCTCATCAGTGTGCTGGAAGGAAACGCACACCGAGACCAGCGTGCTAGTCCCTGTTGGGTGGGGTGGGAGGCAGTGAGGCATATATTATCTCATTAGTCTTCACCACAACCTTATCACATACATATTATTATTTACATTTTGCAAATGAGAAAACTGAGGCTCAGAATGGTGACTTTTTTGAACAAATTGGTAAAAGCCAAGAACAGTTCCACAACCCAAGGTTTTCCACAACCCAAGGTGTTCCACTCCAAATTCCCAAGTCTTTTCCATCATGTGCTTTATCTGGACATTTTAGCTTGTATGTGGCATCCTGTCAAGTACAGAGCTGTTAACTTTGACACAGCATTTATACACCTTATTTTTTAGCATGTAAGTGAATCCAGCTTCAGTGAGAACCCCTGGATTTTGTTTTGTGGCAGGGGCTTAGAGGAGTAGGCAGAGAAGGTTGGATGGTGACTATGATTCCAGTCCTAATGATTTTAAAAAGTAAAATGAAAGTCTCATCAGATATCAGGGAGAGCCTAAATTTGTTTACACAGCACAGCTGAAATGGGACTGATAAGAAAGTCGGAAAGATCATAAAATACTGAAATTTCTGTGAGATTAACTTTGATAAGTATTGGAAAAAAAGCAATTGTTAAGAATAGAGTCAGTGGCTAGGCTTCTATAATGGAAGGTAATTTTATTATATTCTCTGAGTTACTTATTTATCAATATTTTTATTGTCTCGCAGAGGGACTACTCCCATATTCTCTACATCTGACCTATGTAGACTAGTAATCCAGGTTATTGGCCTCTATCATTTTGGTAAATAGAGAAGTCTGAGACAGCTATGGTTTCTTCTTGTAAAATAGCCTTGAAGATACCTTAGAGATTGACTGAGGAAACTTTGGGCAGACTAGCCTCCCCTGAATAGAAATCTCAGAAAACAAAAACCATAGAGAGAATGGGAGAAGTGTAATTAGGGTGCTTTTAAGTAATGTGAGAATGTTGCATTTTGATGTAAGTTAGCAAATAAATTTTTTGCTGGAAGACATCATGATGCAGTGAAAAAAGTTTTGCTGTTGAAAACATGAGTTCAAATCCAGCCTCTTCCATGTGCTAGCTTCCAAATCTCAGGAAGTCACTTAACTCCTTTTGTCCTCTTATCAGTTAATGAGTGAAAGACACTTAAACTTTGGTATAGAATAAGCACATAGCAAATGTTAGCTGTTATCATTACTGATGACAAATTGAAATTAGAATGGAGTAATCACTGTTGAGGCACACACAAATGGACTCTGGTGGCCCTTGAGGACCCGGCTTCAGACACATCCTTGCACCACTGAGAAAGTTCAAGTTAATCTTAATCTATACCTAACCCAAGGACACAAGCTGTTTTCAGAACAATATCTGCTAGCTGTAACCTTGTATCTTAAGGTTTTTCCCCCTTGTAACTATACAATCATTTCAGACCCCAGCCACTTCTTGGTTAACAAGCACCCTTACTTTTTGCCAGCTCCAGTGATAATTCTTGATACACAACTCATGTAACTGACCGTGGCCTTGCAATTTTGGCCTTTATAATCCTCCCCCGTTTTGTAGTCCAGCAGAACACAATTCAAGCGCTTCTTGAATCTGTATCTTCCAGGCTGCAGTCCTAACAAACCCCAAAGAAGCACCTCTTTATTTCAATCAGATCTCTGTTTCTGAAATTTTGGTTAACATTATTGTTTATTATTATTATTATTATTAGTGTAACATAGCTGTTAACATCAACTTTATAGGATTTTTGAGAGTAATTTAAATTGATTGTTGAGAGTATTTTAAATAAAATAACTAATAGAGTACTGAGCAGTGCTCAGTGCGGTAGATAGATTATGTCAGTATCTAACAATTCCTTAGCCCTATTACTCACAGATTCAGGAAACCTGAGTAGGACCTGGATTTTGTTTTACATTACCCAAGTGGTTCTAATATATATAGGTTTGGGAAGAACTCACCTAATCACTAAAAATTGTGTTAGGAAGATTAGCTATTATATTTATTCAGCACCTTCCATGTTCCAGGTGTAGTGCTGAGTCCTAAAAAAAATTTAAAAACAAAGACAAATCGTGTTTATCCTTAAGAGGTTATCATCTAGACAAAAATGAAACGCACATATTAAAACAAAATAAAACAGTAAAATGATTTGTGGATTGTATAAATCAGACATTGAAAAGTTTTATAGAGGGTGAAAAAAGTTAGAGGGTTTATTCTACTAACGTAAATGCAAACTAAAAAGGTAAATTGGAGTGGCCACTTGAGCCTGCCCTGAAATTATACATTGCTTTTTCTATCCTGAAATTTGTCATCCAAACGTTTTAAGATTTTAGACAAAGAAATAGCTTAAACATTTTGAAGAAGATTCTCCCATTTCCCATGAATTGTGATGACTTCCTATAGAAAATGCACTCTATATATTTATTTTCATCTTACATATTAGTAAAAGAGAAACACACATCCAAGGAACCTCAATCACTTCTCAAATAGGATGGCAATTGTCATTTATAATGAAGAATATTTTTAACATTTCATATTCCTTACAAGTTCTTATCAACAGATGTTATTGATTTATAGTATTAGTCTAAAAGGAAATTTAGATTTGACTCATGGTCTGTCTTGACATGCATGTAACAAAATATGTCTTTTAAATATGTTTACTTGATAGAGAAACATTTAAGAACAGAAAATATAGAATTTGAAACTTAGATGGGAAGACTTAAGTCATTTACCCATACTCTGAGTGATCAGAATTCAATTCATACAACTTCAGGAGAAAAAAAAATACTTCCTTGTATCAACTATAATTAAAATAAGGGACTTTTGATCTACTTATCACTGACAGAGATGCAGCCACATCTCTGAGGAACTAATTATAAAAACTGATGACCAGAGAGCTTATTGTGGTCTCGAAGCCCTTTTCTTTGAATTTATACTCCAAGATGAAAAGAATTCGTTACAAACACCAAGGAAAAGTTGAGTCATGGAAAGTGAGAGTCAAAAGTCTGCATTCTCTTATTATGAGCTCATTTAAGAAGAAACAAAACAGAACAAAACAAAATAGTACTGAGAGGGATTGAGTCCTTGATCTGACATGCTTTTTCCTAAGTGGCAGCATGCTGATCCGTGATTCTTACGGGAGAATAGTCTTCCTTCACCAAGGAGAGTTAGCCATTGTACCTTCAGAAAGGGTACACATGGAGTGGGGAAGGATGGAAGGACTCCCACTTGTCCAGCCAGAGAAATGGAATCAATCCTGCTGAACAATGAGGTGACAGATGACACTTATACAATGATATTACTTTTTGTAACGACAAAATCTAGAATATGACCAAGTGAGCAGGTAGTAGAGAGGTGGTGGAAGAAGGAATAGTTAGAAATGAGCAAACTACAAACTTAAAAACCAGGGTATTTAATGTAATGCTAAATTCACCAAAATGAGAGGATGTATAGTTGGTTGGAATGAAAGCCCTGGTCCTTATTTCTGCTTGGAAACCAACATCATTATATCCACTTAACTGTGTTTTCCTTTGTTTCACTTTTGCCCCAGTATTTTCCCCACCCATTTTTTTCCTGCTGCTAAATTCATGTTACTGGGAAACATATTTTGACATTTCTATTCCTTTTCTCAAAATCTTCTGTGGCCCCTTACTGTTGGTAGAACTAGGGGAAAAACGTTTCTTATTCTGCATTTCTAGGTCTTCTGAAATACCCATCCTTTCCAGCATATCTAAATCATCTTTCCGCTTTACTCTCTACTCTCTGTTCTCTTATCCAGCTACTGTCTCATTAAAAGTGTGCAAGGCCTTCAAAATCATTGGCTGTACGAGTGAGTGGTCAAGAAAGGTATTAATAAAAACCTTAATTAAGATAATTCATGAGACATTTTTTGAAGGAATGTCCTACGGAGATTAATATGTTACTAACTGAATGTTAGGGTAAACTGTGGTAGCACCGAATCTGTTATCTAGTAATTATTTGAATGTTTCTTCCTTTCCAGGTTTTAGCCCTGGACAAAATGCCAGCAGATGCTTCTCTGCTTCCAAGCAACTTTCTTTTCCTTTCTTGCTGTTTATCTTGTGAGGGTTCACAGGTAGGCTTTCCATAAGAGGACAAAAGACCAGTTTACTTCAAAGCATCTTATCTCTTCATCCTCATCCCTACATTATTGATCTTCTCAATCTCAGCTCATATATTCCGTAGTTCTACATATTCTTTCTCTCTGCCCACATACAATGTCTGGGATTCCACATTCACTGATCCATTTAGTCTTGTCACATTGGTTGCTCATCAATAATTCTTGAATAATACAAACATTTAGCATATTCTTATACCAATATACCTGTTGATTCTTCTCAGTGAGAGCAACTATCAGTCTATTTTAGGATAGGGTTTCTTTCCATTTTAATATGAAATGTTTATTTTTCTAATTATAATTTTTATCTAGTTCTATGTGCTCATTATAGAAAAATAGGAAAATAGCTAGAAGTAAAAACCAAACCAAACTAAACAAACAAAAACTCCACTCACTATCCTTGTACCCAGTGATGAACACTGTTCTGTTATATATCATCTCAGTCTTAAACTTTTTTCTGCTTTGTTTATGTAATAGGATGAGTAATTAAGAAATAAGTATGTACTAACATCTCTTTCCCCACTTCCACCAATAGGAAAGAAAATTGGATTCCCTATTACTTCCTCCCAACCATTGTGAAAATCAAGAGTTTGGGGGCTTAATTCCCTTTATGAGGATTCAATGTGTATCTGAAGGGAAGAAGTTTGAGAGACAGAGTCAGAAGCAAAGAGCCAGGGAGAATTTAGTGCTTTGCCCTGGACTAGGGAACAATGAAAAATGAGATCTCCAGATTGGGAAATAGTTATAGGGTTCCAAATATGTGCCAGTGTGCAGGAGCGCTGTGAGAAACATCCCTGCATCTTCCAGAAGCGTTAGTGTCTAAGAGACAAATTGTAGGGACCATACTTGATAGGAATATCCTGTAGCTTAGGAGCATTGAAAAAATGATAAATATCATGGATTAATAACTTGGTCCCTACATCTATTTTCTGTAACTACTTAAATCCAATATATATTTTTTTAAGTTTCTTTGAGGTAGAAGGAGGCCCTAAGAATGACAGTGAGTGAGTAGGGGATTGAAGAACATTAAATTAAAATTAGAGAAATAGGGCTTCCCTGGTGGTGCAGTGGTTGAGAGTCCGCCTGCTGATACAGGGGACATGGGTTCGTGCCCCGGTCCGGGAAGATCCCACATGCCGCAGGGTGGCTGGGCCCGTGAGCCATGGCCACTGAGCCCGTGCATCCGGAGCCTGTGCTCCGCAACAGGAGAGGCCACAACAGTGAGAGGTCCGCGTACCACAAAAAAATAAATAAATAAAAATTAGAGAAATATAAGAATGCATAATTTCTTATAGCCTGATGTTGGTGTCTAAAATTCTTCCTCTCTGTCTCTCTTTGTCTTTCTCTCTCTGTCTCTGTTCTCTCTCTCTGCACACATAGACACTTGCGGTGTCCATGTGCATAAAACAAATTTAAATTCATAATTTATATACCAATTTCAACTTGCTTTTTAAAAAATTAAATGTACTGATCATTTCCTAGTTCTGAGTATTCCCAAACATATTGGCTATTTTATTCCCAAACATATTGGCTATCCAAACATATTGGATATTTTATTGGCTCTATTGTTTTCCACCATCTATGTGGCTGTTGCATACCTCATTATCCATTCTCCTAATGGTGGTGGAACATGGTTGTTTCTAGGATCCCCCTATTCTAAAAGTACTTCAGTGAACATATTGTTCACAGAAACTTTTGTGTACAGCTCTCATTGTTTCTTTAGAATATATATATTTCTGGAAGTGGGATTACTAAATTAAAGAGAATATTCTTTTGTAGACTTCTTGGTATCTAATTCCAAATTACCCTTCAGAATACTGGTAATAGATTACATCACACCAACAATGTGTGAGGGTGCCGTGCTTCCCCTCATCTGAGAATGAACTGAAGATTTGAACCATGTTACTTCTGAAGGAATTGCTTCTGGTATACTCTGACAAAATCTAACTAGCCAGAATTGTGAAAAAGGAATGGATAGGATGATGGTGCTGATGTTTTCTGAGCTTTCAAGAAAGTAGAATGTAATGGATTCTGAATACTGCCTAACAAAATTGATGTTGATTTCTGGGAAAAAATTCTAGAATAGATGCATTATTAGAAAGCTTATGACTGCTTCAACTTTCATTTGGCTTCACAGGTTTACTTGAATAACTAATCACAGCAGCACACAGCCAATTTAATGACATTTTCAGCCCCTAATAGAAATCTGTTTAATTAGGTGCTGTAGTACTGATTATGTCTATTTAAAGAATGTCCTTTAATCTTCTTCCTGGATTTGGAAATCCTGATAACTGTTGTTTTAAGATATTCTCGAATCATGCAGGGTGCTAGGCAGTGACTCATTAATAAGACTGTCTATATCTTAGACAAGTCAGTCATTGGGACTGATTGGCCCCCAAAAATAACATCATGAGTAAATACTGTGAGGGTAATATAAAAGTGAATAATTGGCTGAAGATGATGATTCATTGATTATCTTTAAAAAGCTATATTAATAATATCAAAATCTCACTTCTCATGTGATTTTAGGGAACTTGAAAATGAAACCCTGGCATATGGCCCATTAGAAGATGTGGAAATATGTCAACTCCCAAAATATTTTTAGCTTATTCAGGTCCAGATGAGATCGGTGATAACTACTGAAAGGAAAATCATTCTAACACTAATGATCATGTTTTTCTATTGAAAGGCAGAAGTTTTGAGAAATGATGTTTCTGGGTGTATAATGGAAAAGTTGCTGCTCCCGGCCCCAGAGGAATACTTGGCATTGATCTCTAAGGTTCCAAACAGCTTTCAAAGGGTCTGAGTCATAGCAAGAATTCAGCTATGAAAAGTTACTGAAAGTGATCCTCTAAACAGGGCAGCTCATCATCTTAGAGGTTGTTCTTGGATAATTGTCATGAGAATGCTTATGGCAATTTATGGACTCCAGGAAAAATGAGATAATGTTTTGGGAAAAATGAGATAATGTTTTCAAGTCTTCCATGAGATGAAAATTTAAACAGATGTATTTTAATCATAAAAGGCAAGATGAGGGAGATTCTAGGAAGGCAGTAGAGGAAGTATGGTTTAGGTAACTTCCCAATCCCCTCAGATAGAGCAACTAGATAATAAAACTAAAAACCTATGGATAACAAAAATAGTGCTCCCTCTAACCCCAAAGTACAAGTTTGTGACCAAAAAATTCACCAATTTCTAGAACTTCCTAGTGTCATAATTTCTGAAGGAAGAAGCACAAATGGAGTGACTGAAAAATGGAGTGACCTAAAGAATATAGAATCCCAAATAACCCAGGTACTCACTGAAAATCAGGGGGTGCCAACTTGAGAACAACATCTAAAGCTAACAAGGGTTTTGACCACTCTAAGAGTAGAGACACACGAGGGACCCATGGAAAAGTCTAAAGTAATTGAGCAGTAGCTCCTGTGAACTCTTTACACTGAGCAGGACTCTCTTCCAAGAGAGGGCTCAACATTGAAGAGAAATTGGTGGGAGTGGAATCAAAACTGAAAAGGGTATGGACAATGGAGACAAAGGACAGAGAAGGTCCAGAAAATTGAGAGGGAGACAGAGCTAGAAAACTTCAGAAAGCAAATCACCATATTCTCGCACACTATGTGAATACAATAGAAAAGGGGGTGGGGGGGCCCTGTTAAACTAGAAAAGATATCCTGAATTCTGCCTTCTAAAAGTCCAAGAAAACTAGTTGCAAATAAAATTGACCAGTATATACTGTATTGGGAACAAATCCCACACAAAATTACTATACAACAAAAGAGAGACTATAGAACAAACTAGTATTCCCATAGACAACTAAAGCATACCAGATAGGCATCCCATAAAACAGATTTAAACTGTAACTTACTATTCAAAACAAACAAAAATATGTTAATAAAATGATGTGATATAAAGAGCCACATAAATCAGAATTAGAAAAACTCAGAAATGAGAAGACAGAACTCAAGAATTAGAAATAAGGGGGGAAATAATTTTAGAAATTAACACTGGACTAAAAACTACAGTGGACAAAAATGAATAAACACAGTAAATAATGTCTTAATATAAATAAAAAATAAAAAGGAGTAACACATAAGAAAATGAGATGAAAATAATTTGAGGAAAAAACCAATACTGACGATAGACAAAGAAAATCCAACACACAAATAATATGCATTTCTGAAGAAAATGCCAAAGCAAGGGGAAAAAAACATAATAAACTATAATTCAAGAAAACTTTTCTGAATTAAAAATAAGATATCTGTAACTACAATTTGAAAGAGTATACTGTGTACCTACAAATATCAACCTAGAACCATCAACAGAAAGATACTTCTTTAGTATGGACCCTAAAAATAAAGTATTTGGGTGCCTAGACAAAAAATAGTAAATGAGATCTAATATTAGATTATCTTCAAACTATTTGACACTAGTACTTTATACCACAACAAATTGGATTAATATATTTTAAATATTTTAGCAAAGGACTTTATATCCAGCAAAACTGACTTTCAAGTATAGATAGCATGTATGTTATCAGCATACAAGAACTCAGGAAATGCTCTTGCCGTGTCCCCTTTCTGAGGAATTAAATAACAAACTTCAGAAAATCAATATGTATAGAGATACATCAATATAAGACTGGTGGTGAGCATCAAATATACACTTACTTATAGAATTAATACTGAATGTAAATAGAAGGGAGAGAATATACTATGTAATGGCTATATGCTCTTATATGCAACATACAATGCTAAAAGCCACAAGAAAATAGAGGAAATGGGAACAACCAAAAAAATGTCTTAACTATTTTCAGTAATCATAATTGGTGGTAATAGTATTGGTATTATATATGGAATAAGAGGTAAAGCAAATGGGTAATTATGAGACTATTCTTATTCGATCATCTCCACTGTATTTGAGAACCAGAATTCTTGGTGAGGAAGTATGGTGTTTTAGATGTAATAAAGAAGAGGTTAAGTGAAAAATATGATATACCAGCTAAGTAACACTTGTCTTTTAATTTCAGGACATGCACACTCTCTTATATATAGAATATGGCTTTTCTCTCTGGAAAGCTCTTCCTCCAGCTTGGTCACCTCCCACACTTATTTCATATCTTGATATAAATATTACCTTCTCAATGAAGCTAATCCTAACTCTGCAACATGCCCCACAACCCAGTCCCTCTTATCTCTTTTACTTTTTCCATTCTCTGTAGCATATATCCATTTCTAACATACTATGCAATTCATATATTTATTATGTTTATTACATATTGCTTGTCTCCACGGCCAGAATGTGAGCTTCAGGAGCACAGAAATCTTTCTCTATAATTCAGTGATGTAGCTCAAAAATCTGGAACACTTAGAAGATACTCAAAATATGCATTGGATGAATTGTTGAATTTCATTAGACTACTAAGAACTAAAAGTTTGTTTCGTTTGGGTTACCTTAACTGATATAGATACCATGTAGCTCATACTGTAAAGAAAAGCATTTTCAAACTCAGTTGAAAGCTGTTAGAGATACTTTCACTAGATTTTAGTTTATGTACTTCCATCTAAATCAAGAGAGAACTAGGCTGTGTAGATGCTCCTTTAGTGCCATAAGGGTATAATTAAAAGTGCAGTCAAGTGAGTAAAATGAACTCTCACATTTTAGATTATTACTTGCAGAGGCCAAAAGCAAACAATGTAAAATGAAAATAAATTACAGTCATACTTCATTTTAGTGCACTTCACAGATACTGCATTTTTTACAAAGTGAAGGTTTGTAGCAACCACACACAGAGCAAGTCTATCAGCGCCATTTTTCTAACAGCATTATTTTTTAATTAAGGTATGTACATCTTTTTAGACATAATGCTATTACACACTTAACAGATTACAGTATAGTATAAACATAATTTTTATAGGCACTGGGCAACCAAAAAAATTCATGACTTGCTTTATTGCAATACTCACTTTATTGCAGTGGTTTGGAATGAACCTGCAATATCTCCAAGGTGTGCCTCAAAGAACATAAAAAATCTTGTAGAACAGTGAGAATAAATATACTTCTCTATACTGTTTCTAGGAAATTATTTTTTAAAATTGATCCCTCGAGGACTCTTTTTGTAAAGCATCAAAAAATAGTACTATTTGAAATTGGTATTATAGACTAAAATGCTCTATTTTTGTAATCTAATTTTGAGAATATGTTGTTTTGTAAAGTATGTTCCCAGTAGAAAGATAATTTATGCATTTGAATCAAAAGAGGAATTTTAATATAGTGTTTAAAACTAGACTTTTAAAAATAATAATGTAAAAGTTTTCCATTTCCTAGTTAAAAATTGTTTTGTCATGTATGTGCATTATACATTTTTTAACATTTAATAACTGTAGACATTTGTCATTTGGGCAGGGCACCAAGCATCAGAGCCTCTGTGTCAAATATCTTTGATCCATCCTTCCAGATACACTCTCTACCCTGCCTCATCAGATGTGTGCTGGCAGTCTGGCCATATGGACTATATCCACATGTCCATATCTCTCTAGTTTCTGGTTCATTTAAGCCAATAGGGAGCTTTGGCAGGAGATCAGAATGAGGTAGGGGAGTGAAGTGAGTGCATTTATTTCCCTTGGCTCTCTCTCTGAAATGTTGTCTTGATCTGGCTGCCTTCAAAGTCACTGTTTCTGGGTCAATGCTTCTCTCAAGGGTGATGACTCTACCAAAGTAACCTACGTGGAATTGCATTTTATTGGTTAAATCTGCATTTCCTCCTGTTATTTAATTTGCATTTCTAGCAAAGTTGACCATAGTTTCATATTCCTGTTCCTTTGTTCATTTTTCTGTTGGGTTATTCAGTTGTAAACTTTCCCTAAAAATTCAGAATAACAATTCTTTTTGGTTGTATGCATTGCAAATAACTTCTTTCAGTCTTTGACTCACCTTTTGAATTTATCTGTGGGTTCTTTGTAATAAATAAAATTTTAATTTTAATGTAATAAAGTTAAAATCTTTTACTTGTTCTTTTTTTTAATTAATTAATTTATTTTTGGCCGTGTTGGGTCTTCGTTTCTGTGCGAGGGCTTTCTCTAGTTGCAGCGAGCGGGGACCACTCTTCATCATGGTGCATGGGCCTCTCACTGTTGCGGCCTCTCTTGCTGCGGAGCACAGGTTCCAGACGCGCAGGTTCAGTAGCTGTGGCTCACGGGCCTAGTTGCTCTGCGGCACGTGGGATCTTCCCAGACCAGGGCTCAAACCCCTGTCCTCTGCATTGGCAGGCAGATTCTCAACCACTGCGCCACCAGGGAAGCCCTGTGGTTTGTTCTTTTTTGTGTTTTTTTAATGAAAAGGCTTCTTTTCTATCCATGGGTAAAAGACAGTTTCCTGTATTTTCTTCTTAAATCATTACAATTTTGTTTTTGACATTTGGGACCTTAAATATTATTCAAACTCTTCCAAATTCTGCAGAAACAGCAATAAAATAAATAAAACTTCACCTCATAGTTTACCTTAGCATTATTTTGAACTCATCTACTATATTGAGCACCATATTGAATTATAAAAGATGTGAGAGTTACCACTAGAAAACCTTATACTGAATTCTATTCTGCCACTTACCTGCTATGTGTCTTTGAGTTGCATAACCTCATATTTATTCATCTATAAAACTGGAGTAATCATAAACTTTCTAACTAGACTAAAAATTAAATTCTTGTGATTATACTTTACAAGTTATAAATATTCTTTTTTGAATTTCTATCGGGACTCCCTGTTAAAAATACTAACTGGCATTAGTTTTATATTCATTCATTAAACTAATATGTACTGATCAGCTAACATTAGCCAATTTCCATCATAAAAATCTTTACTCTCTTCTTGAGAGTGAATTTTAGAGCCAGCTTAGGTGAAAAGGAGAAAAGCAGTCGTTATCATTCTACTTCAAAATTGCTATGAATGAAAAATTTACTTTGTGTCTATATAAGATTCAACATCTGGATAAAAATATTTATTACCCACATTTCAAATGTTTTTGGTTTCTACCTAGATGCCTGTTTAATCATCTACATGATTTTATCCAATTATCTATCTTGCAACCAATCACCATGTAAGACCCGTGGGCGTAGCCAGTGCCCTGCCACTTTGAAAAACATACAGTAAAATTGGTCTACTCTGGTGTGTAAGATGCCAGAAGTATCAGGATTTTCAGCAACACCAGCCAGCCATTTTGGCTACCATATCAACTGATTCAGATGGACTGAGGAGCAATTTTATGAACTCTGTGGGGAATATGTGTTGTTATATCTGGAAGTATCAGGTGCCAAGTGGCCTACTCTGGTCATTCAGCCTTAGATGAGAAAGTGCATACAAACCAGTGTGTTCACATTGTTACCATGGTGACCATTGGGCTAAATGGAAGTCCTGAAAAATGCCCATCATAAGGTTGTATGTTGTTTTGCAAGAGTAGAAAAAACATATATTTATATCACAGATTTGGTCTCACTGGGGGTTGAGTTATGTTCCTAATGTGCGGCCAGATGTTTTATATCACTCTCTTTTTATAAAGTAGAAAGTCTACTACACGGGCATTCTTGTTTATGAATATTAGCATACATGTTTCCACAGAGTATTTTTTTTGGGGGGGAAGGAGGTGGTTTCCCATGTGGCCCGAAAAACCTGCTAGACAAATTCTAAAAGAGCTGTAACACTTCCACAGAGTATTTTAAATTGGTTTCATGTAGTTTGTATTGAGGGAAAAAAATCTCTGAAACTTATCAATGGAATCTCTGAAAAACTGTTACATATACAAAATTTATCATCTTTTTAAAATTTTTATTTTATTATTTATTTTTATTGAGATATAATTGATATATAAGATTGTGTGTGGTTAAAGTGTACAGTGTGTTGATTTGATACATTTATATATTGCAATATGAATACCACCATAGCATCAGCTAATACCTCTCTCATGTTGCACAATTATCATTTCTTTTTTTTACGGGGAGACCATTTAAGATCTACTCTCTTTGCAACTTTGAGGTGTATAATACAGTATTGTTAACTATAAGCACTAGATAATAGTGATCTCCAGAACTCACTCATCTTGTAACTGCAAGTTTGTAGTTTGTACCCTTTAATGAAGATCTCCCCAGTTTGCCCAGCCCTCAACCCCTGATAACCACTATTCTGCTCTCAGTTTCTATGAGTTTGGCTTTGTTAGACTCCACATATATCAATACATGCTATCATAGAGTATTTATCATTCTCTCTGACTTATCTCACTTAGCATAATGCTCTCAAGGTCTGTGTTGTCACAGATAAGATTTCTTTCTTTCTCATGCTGAATAATATTTCATTTTATATAGATAGATAGGTATAGATAAAGAAAATATAGAGATAGAGATAGAGAAGATATATGTATCTTCTTTATTCATCCATTTATGGAGACCTAGGTTGTTTCCATATCTGAGTTGTTATGAATAACACTGCAATGGGAGTTCAGGTGTCTTCAATATCCTCATTTCATTTCCTTTGGATATATACTCAGAAGTGGGATTGCTGAGTCAAATGGTAGTTCCATTTTTAATTTTTTTTAGGAACCTTCATTCTTTTCTCCATAGTGGCTGAACCAATTTATACTTACATACTGAGTAATGCACAGTTTTCCACATCCTCACCATCACTTGTTAAATCTTGTCTTCTTGATGATAGCCAGTCTAATGGGTGTGAGGTGATGTCTTACTGTGGTTTGGGTTTGCATTTCCCTGATGATTAGTGATGTTGAGAATCTTTTCCATGTACCTGTTGGCCATTTGTATGTCTTCTTCAGAAAATGTCTATTCATTCCTCTGCCCATTATTTATTGTTTTGTTATTGAGTTGTATGAGTTCTTTATAGATTTTGGATATTAACCCTCTATCCAATGTATGGTTTGCAGATATTTTCATCTATCCAAAGGCTACCTTTTCATTCTTTTGCTGTGCAGAAGATTTATAGTTTGATGTAGTCCCATTTGTTTATTTTTTATTTTATTGCTTGTGCTTTTGATGTCATATCCAAAAAAATCAGTGCCAAGATCAACATGAAGGTTTTTCCCTATCTCTTTTTCTAGGAGTTTTACAGTTTCAGGTCTTCTATTGAGGTCTTTAATCAATTTTGAATTAATTTTTGTGAATAATGTAATATAGGAGTCCAGTTTCATTTTCTGCATGTGATTATCCAGCTTTCTTAATACCATTTATTGAAGATACCATTCTCTCCCCATTGAGTATTCTTGGCTCCCTTGTTAAATATTCGTTGATCATATATATAGGCTTATTTCTGGGCTCTCTATTTTGTTCTGTTTGTGTATGCGTCTATTTTTATGCCAGTACAGTATACTGTTTTAATTGCTATACTTTTTAGTATAATTTGAAATCAGAAAGTATGATGCTTCCAGCTTTGTTTTTCTTCCTCAAGATTGCTTGGGCTATTTGGGGTCTTTTGTGATTCTATACAAATTTTAGGATTGTTTTTTCTATTTCTGTAAAAACGCCACTGGAATTCTGATAGGGATTGCATTGAAACAATAGATGGTTTGGGATAATATGGACACATTAATAACATTCTTATCATCCATAAACAAGAGAGATCTTTCCAATTGTTTGTATCTTCTTTAATTTCTTTCATCAAAGTCTTATATTTTTCATTGTACAGATCTTTTACTTCTTTGGTTAAATTTATTCATGAGTGTTTTATGGGTTTTGATGCTACTATGAATGGTATTGTTTTCTTTATTTCTTTTCTAGATATTTCTTTTCTAGATATTTCATTTCTAGATATTTCATTGTTTTCTTTATTTCTTTTCTAGATATTTCATTGTTAGTGTATAGAAATGCAACTGATTTCTGTATGTTGATTTTATATTCTGCAACTTTACTAAATTTGTTGATTAGCTAACAGTTTTTTGGTTGAGTCCTTAGTATTTTCTATATATATATGATCATGTCATCTGCAAATAATGACAATTTTACTTTTTACTTGCCAATTTGGATTCCTTTTATTTATTGGGACTTACTGAACTATGTTGAATAAGAGTGGTGAGAGTGAGCATCCTTGTCTTGTTCCTGATCTTAGAGGATAATCTCTTAACCTTTCACAGTTCATTATGAAGTTAGCCGTGGCCTTTGTTGTATATGGCCTTTTTCAGGTAGATTGCCTATCTCCACTTCACTTAGTTGTTCTTCTGGGGTTTTATCTTGTTCCTTCATCTGGGATATATTCCTCTGCCATCTCATTTGTCTAACTTTCTGTGATTGTGATTTCCATTTCTCAGGATGCAGGGTTGTAGTTCTTCTTGCTTCTGCTGTCTGAGCCCTGGTGGATGAGGCTGTCTAAGAGGTTTGTGCAGACTTCTTGGTGGGAGGGACTGGTTCCTGCCCACTGGTGGGTGGAGTTCGGTCTTGTCCCTCTGAGGGGGCAGGGCCATGCCAAGGGCTGTGTCCAGAGGGCTGTGGACTCAGGAAGACATGAGGCAGCCTGTCTGCTGATGGATGGGACTGTGTTCCTTTCCTATTGGTTGTTTGGCCTGAGGCATCCCAGCACTGGAGCCTACAGGCTGGGGGGTGGGGCTAAGTCTTGGTAAGAAAATGGTGGCTTCCAGGAGGACTCACGGCAATGAGTACTCCCCAGAACTGCCACTGCCAGTGTCTTTGTCCCTGTAGTGAGCCACAGCTGCCCCCTGACTCCACAGGAGACCCTCCAATACTATCAGGTAAGTCTGGCTCAGTCTCTTATGAGGTCACTGCTTTTATTCTCTGGGTGGGGTCCTGGTGCGTGTGAGACCTTACGTGTACCTTTCAAGAGTGGAGTTTCTGTTTCCTCCAGTCCCGTGGAATTCCTGTGATGAAACCCTGCTGGCCTTCAAAGCCAGATTCACTGGGGGCTCCTCCACCCGTTGCCAGACCCCCAGGCTGGGGAGCCTGATGTGGGCCTCAGAACTTTCACTCCTGTGGGAGAACTTCTGTGGTATAATTATTTTCTAGTTTGTGGGTCACCCACCTAGTGTGTATGGGATTTGATTTTATTGCAGTTGTGCCCCTCATACTGTCTTGTTGTGGCTTCTTCTTTGTCTTTGGATGTAGGTCTTTTTTGGATGTATCTTTTTTGGTAGGTTCCAGTATTTTCTTGTTGTTGTTGACGGTTGTTCAGCAGTTAGTTGTGATTTTGGTTTTTTCATAAGAAGAGGTGAGCTCACGTTTTTCTACTCCACCACCTTGTCCCATAGATGGCCTTTATTATACCGAGGTATGTTCCTTCTGTAGCAAATGTGTTCCTTCTATGAGCTAATGAAAAGATGTATTTTGTCAAATGCTTTTTCTGCAAGTATTGAGGTGATCATATCTTTTTAATGAGTTGTTGAATTCAGTTTGCTAATGTTTTATTGAGAACTTTTGCATCTATATTCATGAGGAATATAGGTTTATAGTTTTCTTTCATTGTCCTTATCTGGCGCTGGTTTTAGCATCTCAATAAATAGCTGTTCAATTAATTAAAGAGGTAAAAAGTACTAACAGTATAAGAGGAAATAGTCTACATGTCTGATCATCAGTAGCAACAGTACTAAACAGAAGTTGAGACATTTTTGATATTCCTATTTTGTTCTTAATGATTCTCTGAATTTTATAGCATTTTATATATTTTATTTGATTCTTATAAAATTTGATGATACATTTAAGGTAAGTTATTGTTATCTCTATTTTGTGCATGATAGAAATGTCGCTATATAGCATTCAGAATAGAGCAAGTTATGCTGTAGTAACAAACAATCCTAAAATTGTAGTGGTTTAATAAAAAACATTTTATTTCTCATTTATGCTACATGTCTACCTTGAATTGTTAGTGTCACTGCTCCATGTTGTCTTCAGAATAGGAATCAGGTTGATGGACGCTTCACTCTGGGTTATGGCAGGGGTCAGGGGAGGACAACTCATATAATTCAAAGTGAAAGGCCCACATTTTATCAGCCAAAGGAAATCACAGATCATATGTAATTTCAAGTAAGCTGGGAAGTGCAGTCTTACTCTATGATCGGAAAGAGGATAATCAGAAATACTAAATGGACAGCACTAGGCTGTTAGAGAGGTATTAGGATTCAAGCCAGGATTCCTACTACTATATCCTTACCATTCTGCCTAATTGTTTAAGTCAAAATGCCTAAACTGTTAGGGAGATAAGGTAAATAAACTTCATATGAATATTCAATTTAATGAAACAGGGGAATTGGTATCATAATTCAAATATGACAAGAACTTACGTTTGTTGCAAATTTTAGTTTGGGGGGTGGTTGAATTTGAAATTGATCTTAAAATACTAGTAGAATTTGGAGAGAGAGAGCTGGGGAAGGGCTCATGATAAAAGCATAGTAAGTGATCTGATAATGAGAAAGGAGAAGAAAAGTGTTATGCAAAGAAGTCATTATAAACTTGCATTTAGTTCATTTGAACTCAGTTACAAGTCTGATGGTGTGAGAAAGAAACAAGAGATAGAGGTAGAGACACAGGGGAGGAGAGAGACAGACAGAGGCAGACAGACAGACAGAATTTAAACTGTGTGGGTGCTTCCATCCCCCATAGCACTGAATGATCCATATGTCCTGGTGAGAATGTGAAATAAGGGATTTGAATCTGCTTTTCCACCCCTTGTTCCTCAGTCCCCTCCTATCTCTGAAAGTACATAGTATGAATATCACAGAAAATTTGGCATGATCTAATGTTTAGCACATATTTTTCATGCAATCTGATCCCTAAGCCAACTACTTCACAACTTGTTCAACTGAAGCAACAACTACTTTTTCAACGTTAAAAAATAAACAAGCTGTGTCGAACTTGTGTGTTTATTTATAAACCTGAGAAATTATTTATCAGTCTCCAAAACAGTGTCTTCTAAGTGATTTCTAAGGGTAACGTGGCTGTCTGTGAAGTTAACCTTATGTTTTGACTTTAGAACCTAGCTTCCATAGACTGTGAATTCATAACTCCACTGTATAAGACACTAGTGTCCAAAAGTTAAGGGGGTATTAGAATTTCTATTTCTATTTATTATTATCCTCATTTTAAAAAAGTGTGTGTTTGTATATTTATATATATTTATATATACCATATTAACACAATAGTGCATATATGATATTCATAGGTAAATATGAATTTACCTATGGGTTTTGGGTTGGCCAAAATTTTCATTTGGGTTTTCCCATAACATCTTATGGAACAACCCCAACGAATTTCTTAGCCAACTCAATAAATACTAATATATTGGGGGTACTTGCCCAAAAACTATGGGTATATAATCAAAAACGTTTAGAAATCTGACAGAATCAATTTATCAGAAGTGTAAATAAGCACAGGTGTCAATACAACCAATATGATTTATCTGAATGGCAAGAAGGACCCACATCAGAAAATTCTGGGGAGTTGGAAGATACATTTGTATAAGTAGGTTGGGAGTAGAGATGGGCAATGTTTAAAACTAATCCGGTCTTCAGATTACCTTTAAACTAAGCAAAGCAGCATATATCAAAGCATTATTCAGATATCCGATGCCAAGTTATTAATCTGAGAAGAATTCTAGGTTACATCTCAGCTCAGCAACAGCAGCAACAACAAGAAAAATGCTGTAAACAATTAGTGATGTCTAGAACTGGAAAGGGGAATGGAAGCAGGGTTGTAATATTTTAAAATCTTCTTGATATCTCAAATCCTTTAGCTAAATAAATACTTGTAGTTGTTGCTTGCAAAAATGAGCAACAGGTCTACCTGGATGATTTTTAAAACCATATACCTTATTCTGTTTGTAGAGACTCACCTACTACCTTACATTTTACAAGTGAAAGAAGCAATAAAATTCTAATCTGATGCTGAATTTCTATTACACAGACTGAAAATATTTGATATTCACATCACTAATTTGATCTCTATAGGAAAAAAGGTACGTAATTTAAAGCAATGCAGTATTTTTTAAAAATATGAATTAGCCAAGTTGACCATGAAGACAGTCTAAATGAATCATATAGTGCCCCAGGGCTGCCTCTATACTTCCACCAGGCAGGCACTAAGGTCAACTCCACCTGTGACAGACATAGTATGGAGAGAATTCAGGTAGTTTAGAGAGAAAGTTGGGATAGAACATGTCCATGGGTGCTGCTCCTTTGTGCTGCAGTGTTCTGTGAGGCAGTAATGCTTGGTCCAGGACTTGTGGTCCCTACTTGTGGGTTCTACTTAAACTGTGGAAATTTCAGACATCCCTACTTTACATGCCCAGCAGTGTTTCCAGCGTACGTGAGACGGAAAGAAGTTGCAGCATTACTTAAAAATGAAAAGTAACATCTATGCCTTCCAGAGACATTTCTAACCACACTCTCTTAAGAGCTGTTCAGTGGAGAGGCAATCTGAAAGAAGAAAGAGATGACACAGACCTACTGCTTAGTCTCAGTTCTTTCACGTTCCAGGTTATAATCTTAGGCAATAAAGTAATCTCCTTGACTCAGTCTTATCAATGACAAACATAGGGATTCCTATGTGTCAGGATTGAAATAATGTAAATACCAAACTTGTGCCTAGCCCATAGTAGATACAAATAGAAAGGATCTATGATATTATTGTATTGTAACTGAGTCTAGTGTCTCCTCTGCGTAGCTACCCTTAACTGCCACTTCCAAGATAAGAACCAGTAGTTCCTAGTGGTGTAATACATAGAAACAAGGAGGTTAGTGTCAGTTACACATATTTATAAGTGGAGCTCCCTGTTACTGGTTCTCATTCTGACTCTGAAAATAACTGGCTCATCTTTAAGGATGAGTTGGGTCACAGGAGGAAGAAGTTTCCCACAATGAGGGGCTAGGGCAAGTATATAATTTATCACTGCAACAGGCTCAATTTTGACAGTGAAATAAGGTAAAAAAAATAAATTTTGTGATTTTTGAGATATTTACTGACCAACCAATTGATCTTATTTTATTGAGAAACTTAGAAAATAGTTCTATCCAAATGCTATTTTCAAAAATAAAAATTTTAAGTAAATGGATGGAAGAAAATATACGATGTTAGAATTAGTTTTTAAAAAGCAGGATTAGCTATGTTAATTTCAGAAAGCGCAGACTTCAGAGCAATAAAGGCTATAGAGGATAACGAAAGGCATTACATAGTGATAAAGGGGTCAATTCTCCAATAAGACACAATAATCCTTAACGTGTATGTGACTAACAAAACAACAGCAATTTATATGAAGCAAAAACTAATATAATTGCAAAAAGAAATAGATAAATCCACTATTATAGTTGGAGAGTTCAGCACCCCCCCCCCGTTAGAAATAGACAGATCTAACATGCAGAACATCAGTAAGTTGAATAAGTAAAATAGAAGACAGTAAAATCAGTAAGTTAGACATAGTTGATGTCTAACTAACATCAATCAACTGGATATTATTGACATGTAAAGACCACTACTTCCAACAATAGCAGCTCACATGGAATATTCACCAAGATAGACCGAATTCTGTGCCATAAAACACACCTTAGCAAATGTAAAAGAGTAGAAATCATACAATGTCTGCTCTCATACTGCAGTGGAATTAAACTAGAAACCAATTACAGAAAATAATTGGAAAATACCCAACTACATGGAAATTAAACAACACATGTCAAATAACACATGGGTTAAAGAAGAAATCTCAAGATAAATTAAGATATAGTTTGTACTAAATGAAAACAAAAACACAACTTATCAAAATGGTATACAGCAAAAGCAGCGCTTAGATGGAAATTTATAGCATATAATGTGTGTATTAGAAAGAAAGAGCTAAAATCAATATTCTAAGCTTCCTCCTTAGGAAACCCACTAATGTGTGTATTAGAAAAAAAGAGCTATTCTAAGCTTCCTCCTTAGGAAACTAAAAAAAAAAAGAGCAAATTAAATCCAAAGCAGAAAGAAAGAAAAATTAGAGCAGAAATCAATTAAATTGAAAAGAAGAAATCAATAGAAAAAATCAACAAAACCAAAAACTGCTTCTTTGAAAAGATCAATCAAATTGATATGCCTAGCCAAGCTAACTAAGAAAAAAAGAGAGCAAACAGAAAGTACTATTACCAGAAATGAAAGTGAGAACTTCACTACAGATCCCATGGACATTAAAAAGACCAATTTAGATGCTGAAAAATGTCAGTCTTCTTAATTACATCCCATTCCAGTTCATAATAAATGTTTATCTACAAATTTATCTATTTTTATAGAAGCTCCATTAAAAGCATCTTCTTACAAGGTGAGATATCAAAAGTAAAATGGCTGGAAATTAAAACTAAATCTTGCATATCATTTTAGTTCTCATTAAAAATATGTTTAGTTCCCCTTTTTTGAGATAAATTTCTAAATTTTTATAAGCTTTATTTTCAGTAATTATAGTTTGCTTCAAAGGCTGAAATTTTGTGGCAGTACATTTGTTGAATAGTTGACTACAGATTTCCAAATAATTTTGGAGAAGGAGCACCAAAATTTACCAAACTTACAGTATTACAAAATTTATCAAAAATTTTAAAAGAATTTAATACAATTATAGGATATTTAAATTGACTTTAAAAGCAAGTCTTCAAGAGTGCAAACATTTTGAAAATCCTCTTGAGAATTGTAAGTGGAATGTGAAATTGTGTACTGTCATGTGGAAGTTTATCTCATATTAAAAAAACTTCAGTATTAAAAATAATACATCTGGAGTAGGTGAAATAAAAACATTTTGAATCAATAAAAACTACAAATATTTTGTTGCCAGCTGAAGTGTACTATAAAATCATTAAAGGAATCTCTTGAGACTGAGGGAAATGATAACAGAGGGAAACTCAGATCTTCAGGAAGAGATAAAGAATATCAGAAATGGTATATATCTGTGGTATAAAATATATTTTCCTTTTAATTAAAAATAAGACTAAAAAATTATTTGTTGGATTTTATAATGCATTCAGGTGTAATACAAAGGAAAATTAAAGCATAAAAATGACAGGTGAATTGACTTATGTGGTTCTATTTTATGTCAAGTTGTATATTAACTAAAGATTGACTGTGAAGAATTAAAAATGAATATTGTAATCATTAAGCAACAACTAAAAATGCAAAGGTCTATTACTAACAAGTCAACAGATAAACAGATGCTTTAAAATGTGAAAAACCTAACAGAGTAAAGAAAAAAGAAAAAAAATCTGTTGGTCTAAAGAGATAGCAAATAGTAAAATTATAGACCTACTCATTTCCAATTCAAACATGTCTATAATTACATTTAGTAGACAAAACACTTTAACAGTCAGAGACTGTCAAATCTGATTTTAAAAACAAGGTTAAACTATAGGCTTTCCATAAGAGATGTATTTTAAATAAAAGACACAGATAAGTTGACAATAAAAAGATGAAAAAAGATATGCCATGAAAATAATAAGCATAGAAGGTTAGGGATATTAAAAGAAGGGATATCAAAAATAATGTAGGCTTTGCAAAGAGTTTTACCAGAGACAGAAATTATTACCAGAGACAAAGAAGGATATTTGGATATTTAATAAGGAAAATTGGTGAATTCATAAGGCAGATATAGCAATCATAAATATTCATGCATCTAACAACAGAGCTTCAAAATATAGGAAGAAAAATTTGAAAGAATTCAAAAGAGAAATAGATAAATCCATTATCATAGTTGGAGAATTTAACAGTCCTCTCTCAGAAATTGATAGAATAACTAGGCAAAAAGAGAGTAAAAACATAGATCTGTATTTACAACCTAAGTGTCCATCGACAGATGAATGGATAAAGAAGATGTGGCACATATATACAATGGAATATTACTCAGCCATAAAAAGAAATGAAATTGAGTTATTTGTAGTGAGGTGGATGGACCTAGAATCTGTCATACAGAGTGAAGTAAGTCAGAAAGAGTAAAACAAATACCGTATGTTAACACATATATATGTTATCTAAAAAAAAAGTTCTGAAGAACCTAGGGGCAGGACAGGAATAAAGACCCAGTTGTAGAGAATGGCCTTGAGGACCCAGGGAGGGGGAAGAGTCAGTTGGTACGAAGTGAGAGAGTGGCATGGGCATATATACACCACCAAGTGTAAAATAGATAGCTAGTGGGAAGCAGCTGCAGAGCACAGGGAGATCAGCTCGGTGCTTTGTGACCACCTAGAGGGGTGGGATAGGGAGGGTGGGAGGGAGACGCAAGAGGGAGGAGATATGGAGATATATGTATATGTGTAGTTGATTCACTTTGTTATACAGCAGAAACTAACACACCATTGTAAAGCAATCACACTCCAATAAAGATGTTAAAAATAAATAAAAATAAAATATTTAAAGTATACAATAAAAAACATAGATCTGGAAAATACTATCAACTAGCATGATCTAACTGACATAATACAACACACACAACAAATGCAAGATAGACATGTTCTTTTAAAGTGCACATAGTAATTTCAACAAGCCGTGGGCCATAAAAGAACTCAATAAAATTTTTAATGAAATTTTACATAGTATATTCTCTTATCATAATAGAGTTATGAAAATAGCTTATCATAATAATAAGCTATCCAGAAACTTTAATCTTTTTCATGGCTCAGTCTTTTCTGCTAATTAAATCATGTGGGAAGTATATTAGTTATCTATTACTGTATGACAAATTACTCTAAAACTTAGCACCTTAAAAGAATAAGCATTTGCTTTCTTACAATTTCTGAGCGGCTGGGAGTTGTTTAACTGGGTGATTCTGGCTCAGGGTGTCTCACGAGGTTTCAGTCAAGATGTGGACAAAGGATGCAGTCATTGAAAGGCTTGATAGGGCTGGAGAATCGACTTGCTAACTCACTCACATGGCTGTTGACAAGAGGCCTCAGTTCCTTGCCACATAGGCCTCTCCATAGGCCTGCTTATGACATGGTGGTTGGCTTCCCCAGAGCAAAAATCTGAGAGAGAGATAGAACAATTAAGATGGAAACTGCAGTGTCTTTTATAACCTAATTATATCATCACTTCTGCACTGTTTTATTGGTCATGTAGAACAGCCCTTGGCACAGTGTGGGAGTGCCTTACCAGGATCCGAGTACCAGTAGGTGGAATTCATCGGAGACCATCTTGAAGGCTGGCTACTAAGGGGAGCATTGAAAAAGTACTTAAGCCCTGGTTCAACCTCAGATCTATTAACTCAGACTCTTTTGGGGATTGGGCATCTGTTGTTGTTGTTTTTTTTTCCCCTTAAGCTCCCCAAATGATTCTCAATGTACAGGGTTGAGGAATATTATAGTAGAGGAAATCCACTGTAAATCATCAAGTAATATGTGTGCATTAAGATCTGGGTAAACTTAATGAAACTCCAAGCCTAAAAGAAAGAAAAGGAGTCATAAAAGGGACATAGATTTATAAATCAATTAATCAAACAGAAATTCAATCAGTAGGTCAGGATTTTCAAAACATATTAATGGAAATTTCCATAACACCACTGAATATTTGCAACCTTTGTGAGCAGCTAGTACTTTTAAAGTTCCCCAGATTACTCCAATGAGCAACCGTTTGGGAACCAAATCTTTACATGATACACGCCACTGGAGCTCACTTTCTTTCTACCTAATTTGTTGCTGGGGAGCCTCTCGGACTCACTCAGGCTTTCTGCAAGGATGGTTTCATCTAACTGGCCATCTTGAGAGATAGTAAAGCTGCAGTTGGAAGAAGCCACCTTCGGCACTGGGGAGAAAAGGCTGTATTCCATGTTCCAGGGCAGCTTTTCAAAGCTGCACACAAGGTTTTCATGACTTTAAAACTCCAGGTAGATAAGAGGAGGCCTGTACTGTCTTTCAGTTTCATGCTCATCTTTGAAAATATTCCCCTTAGATCCAGACCTCAGAAGCACCAGGCTGATGGAAGTAGTTTGGTTAGAGAGTATTCTCAATTGCGAGAACCTTCGTTATATTTGAAAGTTCCCCATCTTAGGCATCTCTGTATTTGGAAAGTACATAGAATGTGAACATCATTTTCAAGAATGAATTCACAATTTTATGAGCAGGAAGAAGTTTTTAAAAATACCCTTTTGTTTTAGTTCAGATGAACCTAGAAAACACACTCAAAGGAAAAAATATGAGTTAGTATTTGACTCTCTAATCTTTTTCTAATCATACTTGTTACTTACAGATAGGCTTAGAAATGGATATCAATTACAGGGATTTAAGTACTGCAGAGGCGGCAGCATTTTATGTTAGGAAGAGCATACTTTTTAGTATCAGAAGACCTAGGTTTGATCATGGCTCTTTTGATAACTCCCTGTATGAAAATGAACAGTCTATCTTAATCTCTCTGGACCTCAGTTTCTAATTTCAAACAACCAGAAGTTGAACTTCCTCATTTTAAAAGTTATCTTTCATCTCTAATATTTATAGGTTGTGATTTAAATGTGCTACTCCTTAAAGGGCTGTGGGTAACTTTACAGTGTGAGGTTCAGCTTAAGGAGAGAAACCTTCACAAATGAAAATGAAAAACAACTTGGAGCAGTAGGAAGCTCTTTTCTGGATATAGCTTGTGATCCTCACGTTCCTACAACTAGGCTTCCTGGGGTGCATACGATGAAGGGGGCTGTCTGCATTTCGAAAAGCAAAGTGTTTTTAGTAAGATTTACTGGGGCACAGCTGCCACCTAGGAGCTGGCTAAAACATGACGATAAGAAAGTCAAGTGTCCTCTAAACATATCCAGCATATAAACATTTGAATTTATTTTTAAAAGAACAGAAGTGATTGTTTGCATTATAAAAGCATTTGTTGTTGTGAAAGTTCTTTGTAGGAGGGCTAATAACACTGATAAGTGATTTACCTTTTACAAATCTCATATGTGATTTTGTATAGTTCCCAAATTATGACTACATTTTAAGAGCATATCTCTTATGGGACGTGAGGTGGGTCTATATCTCTCTAAGGCATTTATGAGCCCATCTGTGGATCTGTAGCTTTCCTTTAGGGCATGGGAGTTTCAGGAAAGCTAAACGTAAGGGTCTTCCAGGTCGTAAGACTTGATTTGTCCTGGTGGATTTGCTGACTCTCCAAAGAAAATTTCAGTTCCAGTGTGCTGCAGTGCAGATACATCAATAACTTTCTGTGCTGGTATTTACAAAGATTAATAGCTGGATTCTCCAAACTGAGATGTTAAAGATCAGCTATTGAAATGAAGAAATTGGGGTTCCAGGCTATTGGATGTAAATTTCTACTACTTTATGGTAGAGTTATAATGGTAGGTTTTATTTTTCCTGGCCCGTGAATTAGAAAGAGGTGGTTTAGCTGAACGCCTGAATCAATCCGAAGTATCCAGAGACAGGTTGCAGCATTCATCCCCACCCTCACTTCTTCCTTCGGCAATGGAAGTTGCTATTTTGTAATTCACTCCCTAAGCCCTGATTTAATGTGGGCTATAGATGAGTGATGTGGGATTTAAGGTGACAAGAGATAATAGACCCTTTCTCCAAAATAAAGACCCCGTACAAGGCTGGGAAGACCAAGAGAAAAAATGTTTCAGATTTCCTGACGCTGACACCTCTAAGTGATGATGTTTCCCCGAAAGTCTATCTCTTCTTTGATGTTTTTAAAAATGTATACATTTTTCTATCCTTTTAAAAAGAAGACAATTTAGTCTTTTCTTGATATGTCCAAGACATCAATACATATGATGGTGACTTTTCTGTGCAGTGATCAGCTTGTTTCTCCCTCTTTCCCTTTCTTTTTATCCTTCTTTAATTTCATGCTGACATTTATTCTTCTATCAATTTGTCAATCTTTGTTTTCTCCATTATATTTTTTTCAGCTTGCTCTTTCTAGTATGATAGTGAAGAAAAAAGCAACTCAGGAAGCAGAATTTGTAGGAGAAAAGATTATGGGCTGCACTTAAAAAAAAAAGGCCTACATATTTATATTTGGAAGGAAATATATCTTAATGTAGTGGCAGTTTTCTCTGGACTGCTAGAGTAATATGAATTTAATTTCTTCTTTTTAGTATTTTTCCCAAATTTCTGCAATTACCATGTACTTACTTAATAATTTAACAAATTTTTGATGTAATATTTCAATGTACTTTACTGGTTTTGAATCTAAGCTCTGCCAGTACAAGGTAGAAGTCATTTTGGTTAAATTTACCACTAAGTGACCTTTTAAAATTAGAACACCTCTCTGAGCATCAATTTCTTCATTTGTAGAATACCTCCCTCATAGAACAGGGAGAATTAAATGAAATAAACTAAGATGAGTGCCTGGAACACAGAATGATTAAAAAACATAAGTCTCATTTTTAAGAATTTTGTGGTAATTGAGGAAAAAAGACTTAAGAGGCCAAATTACCTATATTGAAACTAGAGACTTGGTGAAAATGACAGTTATTTTGGTACTTGGAGTTGATTTCTCCTAAAGTTTGCATTTCATGCTGTGTTCCAGAAAGCTTGACTTATGAATAAGTGGGTGTACTGTACCCCACTGAGTTGTACTATTTTAGAGTTAGGGGACTTCAGAAACCACTGAGCCTAAAACTTGCATTTTATAATTGAAAATATTGGGAGGAAGTTTTATCTAAGTCTTATAGTAGCTTCATCTGCAGAACATTCTCCAAGAGTGGATCCTCACTTAGTTTTTTGGCAATGTACTTGGGATTATTTGCTATCATCTTAACAGTATTTTTCTGAGCCCCCGGGCCTCAGGCTAGTGGCTGGAATGGAGAAGAGACAGGGAGAGAAAAACCAGAAGAGAGGAAAAAATTGCTCAAGAAAGGATATGTTAAGGCATCAACCCAGCAGCAAGTCCAGAGTGATAACAGTTATCTTCACCTCTAGCTAAAATTATGTTTGCAGAGGGCAAAGCTCTTCTGTGCAATTTTATAAACTGTGGAACTAAGCGAATCAGGTATTTCCTCACTGACATGCTGGGAGTTCCATATTTCAGAAGGATTTGCATGCCTTGTATGGTGTCAGTGATGAACGAACTCAGCAGAACTCCCTGTGCTGCATTTGGAAAAGAGGCAGAGCTGTAAGAAGAGTCACTGTTTAACAGGAACCTTTTTTGTGTCCCTAAGGTCGCTGATGCTAAAGGCAAAGAGAAGTGTAGTATTTAGAAGAATTTCTATGCGATCTTCTGTTCTTCAACACAAAATCCCTCATGTTCTTAATTTGAGTAATAAAGCTCATAGAAATATTTGTATTTCCTAGGCTAATATCAGACTTTCCCCCCTTGGCTAACCAGTCTAATTTGGGGGAGAAGCAATGAGAGAGTTCCTTCTCAGCTTGTGAAAAAAGTGTTAATTATTCCTTTGACAAGGCTTCTAACTCTTGGGAAACAGCTCTCCCTTTGGTGGAACTGTTTCTGTCTGTGGCTGCTATCTGAAAGCAGCCACCTGGTTTCAGGTCAGACAAGGGGAAAGAGTTTAATTAACTTTCTCTAATACTGATGTGATTTCAAAAGACTTAAGAAATACAAACACCGTAGTTGTGCCTATGATCTACCTGTCTCAGTCTCTCACATCATAGACCACCCTCCCTTCCAGATGATTTTGCTAACTTTCCACATTCTGGGTTTCAGCTGGACGTTTTTCTCCACCTAAAATTGTCTTATAACAGGTGTATAAAAATTATGAAAGAAGATACAGTTCCACAGGCCTTGACGCAAGACACTGTGTACAGATAAACCAGTGTGGAGAAATAGTAACATTAGTCAGTTAATTTAAAGTGAAACAGTTAAGAGAGATAGTGGTTTGTACATTTACTTGGAAATATACTTATGCATTCATTCAATATTTGAGAATGTACTACAGTCAAGCATCATACTAACAAGTATTGATAGAATGACAAAACACATTTGGTCCTTGCCTTCCAGAGGTTATTATCAAACACAAAGAATATTAGAGAGTATTCTTATTTTAGCCTGGAGTCCTGAGCGTTAGTATTGGCTGTTCCCTTCCATAGTTGTATGTCTCAGATTGGTCATTCTCTCTCTCCATGCCACAGTTTCCACATCTGTAAACCAGGGGACCTGGTTGTGTCCTATAATAGTCTTACACGGTTCAGTGCCCATGTGCAGATGGTTCAATTCTGGTTCTGACAAGTTTAGTGCAGAAATTAAGAATGGGCATTTTAAAATGTTCAATACAATTTGACATACTTCACTCTGTATAACAGTCTGTAGGTCCATCCACATCTCTACAAATGACCCAATTTCATTCTCTTTTATGGCTGAGTAATACTCCGTTGCATATATGTACCACATCTTCTTTATCCATTCTTCTGTTGATGGGCATTTAGGTTGCTTCCATGTCCTGGCTATTGTATGTAGTGCTGCAATGAACATTGGGGTGCATGTGTCTTTTTGAATTATGGTTTTCTCTGGATCTGTGCCCAGTAGTGGGATTGCTGGGTCATATGGTAATTCTATTTTTAGTTTTTTTAAGGAACCTCCATACTATTCTCCATATATGTGGAATCTAGAAAAATGGCACAGATGAACCAGTTGCAAGGCAGAAATAGAGACACAGATGTAGAGAACAAATGTGTGGACACCAAGGGGAGGAATGTGGGTGGTGGGATGAATTGGGAGATTGGGATTGACATATATACACTAATATGTATGATATAGATAACTAATGAGAACCTGCTGTATAGCACAGGGAACTCCACTTCGCTGTACAGTAGAAAGGAATGCAACATTGTAAAACAACTATACCCCAATTAAATAAATAAATAAAAGTAAATAAATACAATTTGACAGAGTAATTCTACGTATCTAAACTCTCATAAATATTGGAGGTTTGAATTGAAGTCTTTGATTATTTCAGTTTTTTACTAATTCATTTTTGCAAAAGTATCAGTTCATGGTGGATTTGAAAATATAAACTGGTCTATCAACACAGATAAGTGGTCATAAGAGAATTTTTATAAAGAAAGAGTTCCATGGCCAAGACTATTGGAGAGTTGAAATGTAAATTAGTGTATTAAAGACCCTGAACATACCTACAGAAAACAAACCTGTAGACCTTAGCATTTCCAAGACATAGTGCCATGGGACTTTTTCTTTTCCCCCCAAGTTTGTCAGCACTGATCCCCTTTGCATGCCCTCCTCACTCTTCTTGGTTTCTGACATTGCTGCCAGGCCGGTGCCCTGCACGAATGCCCTCCTCATCCTTCTCAGGCTCTGATTCTGTTTCCCACAGTCGCCCTCTTCATCCCCTCACTCTCACACTGGCATTCCGCTGTGGGTCATTGAGCCCCCGCAGTAGCCCAGAACAGATCTCACTAATGGTTTCAGGAAGGGATGGGAGGTAAAGAAAGAGTCAGAGGAAAATGTATTTTTTTGTTAGAGATTTCCTATTATAGTAACTTCCTTTTTTTTTTTTTTTCTTGTGTTACGTGGGCCTCTCACTGTTGTGGCCTCTCCCGTTGCGGAGCACGGGCTCCGGACGCGCAGGCTCGGCGGCCATGGCTCACGGGCCCAGCCGCTCCGCGGCATGTGGGATCTTCCCGGACCGGGGCACGAACCCATGTCCCCTGCATTGGCAGGTGGACTTTCAACCACTGTGCCACCAGGGAAGCCTGTAACTTCCTTTTATCCACAGAAAATGGTCAGTTTTTTCTCTGATTATAAATGTCTATATAAAGGATGCTGATATATTTTCTACTTGTTGAATATCTACTTCAGTTAGTCGTTGTGTGTTATTTCTAATTCTCACCACACTCTGTGAAATTAGTATTATTTTTCCTGTTATACATGTGAGGAAAAACACTCAGAGAGCTTCAATAATTTTCTAAAAGCTAGCAAATAAAAGTATAAAATATGAATCCAAGTCTGCTAGGCTCTTTTCACCATGCTGTACCATCTCTATACCTCAAATCATCAAAACGCCTAAGTCAGTGTGGTTTCCTGATCGAGAACCTCTTTAAGAATCAATGGAACTCTTAAGACACATACCATAACACTCCTACTTCAGAAAGAAGGGCCCAGAATTTGGGGTTTAACTTTAGAAATTTGGCAAACTGTAACCTAAGAGACTAGCTATAAGCACACCTTAAAAAAATACAGGCAAAGTACTAAGTCCATGCAACTATGTACAAATATAGCCTATTCCTAAGCTAAGGGAAAGAACATTTTCCTTGATGTTTCCTTGCAGCCCTTTCTCACAATTGTTTCTCAAAGATAATGAAAAATCCTTTCACATCTTGTCCTGCATTTTTTTTTTAAAGGGAGACTGAGCTGATTTCTTTATTTCAGTGTGTGTAGCTCCTACAATGACTAGATACTAAAAGATGGCCTATTTAAAAAAAGAGCCCCATTCGGACATAGGAGAGAAATAAATGTCTGCAGATCGGGTACTTGTCACCTAGTGTGCCTGCCCAGTTAATTCAAACAATCAGCCAGAAAGCATTCGGGCTTTACTAGTGGAGGAAAAACAGAAGGAAAAAATAAATAGGATTTTTTTCATGGGTTTATTGAAATTTTATATTTTTTAACTTTTCCTTCCCTTCTTCTCCTAAATGTTATGGACTTTGGGGAGTTCTTATTTGATTTTTATTCCAGTGGAAGTGAAGCAGAAAATCAAACCATACTATAATTTCTTTAAATAAATCGGCTTTTTGAAATCATTTTTCAAAATTTCTAAGGCTGCAGCTCTTAAGTGCGATTCTCTCTGAAGTAGAATTGTGGAGGATTTGGGTTTTCTTCTTTATACTTTTTCCGTATTTTTCAGTTTTTGTATGATGAACATTTACTATTTTATTCAGAAAAATAATTGCATGAATGTCGTAAAATAGATGTAAAAAGAATCTGATTCTATAGATGTTTAAAGGTGCAGGAAATCCTTAAATATGCAGGTTATGCATATCGAAACTATTTATGAAATTGGACCTGACGTTCGGATTTCTTTTGGAAATTTCTCTTTTTAAAACGTGAGTGGTGGTAGCCTTTGTAGTAATGTGACCCTGCTGACCTACTATTTTTTCTTAGCCTCCAATTAGGACATTTTATTTAAGGTTACAGAGGGGACATTTCCCCCTCTGAGGAAGGTGCCCTTCCTTCTGGCCTCTGATGCTCTACTGCCGGAAGTTCCTTTTCCTTGGTTGGAGCTTTGTCTCAGACAGGGATTTAGCACAAAAGGAAGTGGTGAGGGGCCAATATTTAGTGATTTTGATCCATGTAGATAGAAAGCCAGAGCAGATGACTCAGTGCAAACAGTCCCCACTCTAGGGCCAGGATTGGTCAATTCATCAGGCCTCTCCAACAGAAACTGGATCAGGGCTGCCCTAAGTGATTAAGTGATCGATCATCTATATGAAAGGACCAAGTTTGGAGGGCTAGCCACATGCTCTTCAGGTTGAGGTAGATGGCTACTCATCTCAAAGGCAGTATTTACCACTTGACTGTGACCATGAACAAGCAGCATCTGCTCTTCTATGAAAGTAGGGCTCTTGCCTGTAGGGAGTCCTTTCCCATCATTCCCCTTGCCTCTGTGTGATACTGAATTGAGAAATAAACCCAGACTCTGCTTTTGCCTCTAGACTCCCAAGAACTGTAGCTGGGAAATACAGGAGTTGCAACTAATCATATCCTGACATTTTGCTCTCTGCAAATAAGTAGCCAAAGAAATAGCGAAAATGTGTTTCAGTGCTCCCTGATAATAGGAAAAGGACTCTGAGGGATTTTAATAGAAGCAGTGACTTCATCCATATGTGAACCATTCCAAGAAAATATATTTGAAGCAGGCAACAGCACATATGCCCTAAAAGGGCTGCTTTAGTTAGATACCACATGTCCTTTTCAAGATGGAAAAGCACTCATCTCTGGAAAGCCTTCTTGGGTAAATACAAAAAACTATGTTTTGTCTCTCTCATATGTATATACATTTATTTATTATATCGCTTTTAATAAGTTTTATATTTTTTTACATTTCTTCTCCATTAGATTATCAGCTACTTGAGGGCTTGAGGTTTTAATTATCCTTGTTTGATTAAGAACATTGTCCAGAAGGAAGTAGGTGTTCAGATATGTGTGTTCAGTAGTAAAGTAATATTAGCTAACTTTTATTGAGATCTTATGGTGCCGGTTACTATGTCACACGGGGAATTTCTTCTAGTCTCTGTGAGACGAGTGTTATTATACAGATTGTACTGGTGGAGGAAGACACCGGGGTTTGAAATGGTTACTGTGCCAGGTCACATGTTGCCATAAAGCAGGACAGGTAGCCCCTACACAGGGGGGCTGACAGGGGAGCCTGCTCTTATCGCTCTGTGATCGCTTCTGCTCACATGAAAGACAAAGAATATGCCTTGTCCACAAACTACACTTATTTTTAGGATCACTTATTGCAAGAGTTCAGCCCTCTGAACTCCTTAGGAACATTCTAGTTGAGAGGCCACATGATCAGGGAGTCAAACAGTCCTGAGGTTGAATTCTAGCTTGGTCATTCGCAAGCTATAAGATATAGCTTCTCTGAATCTCGGTTTGTTTATATTTAAAGAGGATAATAATAAACACTTTGCAAAATTATTGAGGATTAGCATTAAGGTATGATTTGGCACAAAATAGGTGTTCAATAAATGTAGCTATCTTTTTTTTTTTTCTTGTTTAGAATGAGTGGGTCTATAAGGCTAGGGCTTCCATATTTGAATTAATCTGGAAGTGGAAACATTTCTAAAATGAATTCCATATGCTTTTGTTTTCTAAAATAGGTTATGGTATATAGAATTTATTTTTTTTCCTTGATGGACTCAGAATCAACATTTCTGGCATCTTCAAAACAGTGATGCTTGAGCCCTAATTATTAAGTGTTTGGGTCTTTTGTCTCCCTACTAAATAATCTGAAATTGCTAGATATTGAAGGTTCATGTGTTTGCTTTTCCCCCTCATTTTATTTCAGTCAGCCTCATCTTTTTGTAGGATATCTGCTAAAGGAAGTCCCATGTACCTTGTTCACATTTGTTACATGCTTTAACACAGGGTAACAATGACTTTTAGAATTGTATACAAAATCTGAGGTTATAGACCTGAAGCTCTCCTAAAAACAAAACAAATGTTTTAATATGTGACAATTTGAAATATCCCTTTGAACCTCTATGAGGCTCCCCCCCCCCACATCCCTCTTTCCTGAGGTTTTGCTGCATTCTCAGTACTTGCTTTTGTCAGATATGTGACAGTCTGTCCCCTTCTTCTCTAAGTCGATACATTGTCCGCCAGTCATTTTGATGCCCTGTGCCTTCCTTCCCCCTTCCACATTCCACATTTCCAGACTGTTACCTCCCCTATTTCTACATTTCAACATCTAAATCTGGCAACGCTAGATATCGTTCAACCAACCATTTTTATTACTTTTTTATAAGCTATCAAAACAGCTGAATGCTCAACAGTTGGTCAGTTGCCAAAACCAGCATTAGGAATGGGGATAGAAGAAGTGATTAAACCAGCGCTGTGAATTATTCACTCTGAGGCAACATCTTGGAACCAGAAAACGATTACGTTCACAATGGTGCTTATAAAAGCAATTCGTTGATCTTAATTTCTATTTTTCTCCCATCTGAATCACAGGGGAGTTAACACACCGTTGCATTGATCAGCGGTGTAGGAAGCCGGATTCATCATATGATGCCACAGGGCAAGCTTCAGCAGTTTCTTAAGCTGCTGATTAAGGAACAGGAGAGAATTTAACATCAACCAAAGTGCAGATGGGCCCCTTTAAAGGCTTTGCCACAATATGGCAGGCACGAAGCAGTAGGTCACAGAGACAACATTTGGTACAGCCGTGTCTCAGGTCTCTAGTGTGGCCTTGAGGTTGGTGGATAACTTACCTTCCCTCGGCCTTTTCCAGTTTCAGGATGGCAGCTGAGGCTACCAACCAATTCACTATATCCACCCTCTTTCCAGTGTCCAGGAGCCCCCAGCAGAGTCCATAGTCATAAGTCAGTCTCTCAATATTTCACATACATCAAGTTAGGTAAAAAGGCCAAAGGAGCTCTTTTTAATTCGTTTTTGTTTTAACTGACTTGACTTTTTAGATAAGTTTTAGGTTCATAGCAAACTGAAGGGAAGGTACAGAGATTTTCCATATACTCCCTGCCCACCCACCCCACAGGCATAGCATCCTCCATTATCAACATCCACATCAGAGTGCTACATTTGTTACAACTGGTAAACCTACATTGACACATCAGTATCACCCAAAGTCCGTAGTTTACTGTTGCAAATAGGCCTTAGTAACTTAGTGGTGAGGTGAGGGGTGAGGGGAAACATTCTGTAGTCCCATGATGAGGGTCAGTCTTTAAGTGAACCTATGTTTCCAGACTTGTGACATTCATGCACGCTTTCCAGTCCCTCCACCCACATAGGTGGGACAGGATGGTTCATGTGGGCTGGAGTTGGGTATTTTCTTTCCCTCAGGTTAGTTAGGCTCTAATAAAGTCTCAGCAGATTAGGATCTGGTTGAACGGTTTCTCCCAAGGTTAAACTTTGTAAAGAAGGACCGAATGCTGTGGTTTATTTCAAAACGGTTCCTTTTCCTCTCCTCCTGCAGGAAGCACAAAGGCATTTTTTTTCCCCTGACGTTCACCAGGAGAACCTGGTAGTGATGCGAGAAGTAACACTCACAAAAGTGCGGACCCAGGGGCTTCCCTGGTGGCGCAGTGGTTGAGAGTCCACCTGCCGATGCAGGGGACACGGGTTCGTGCCCCGGTCCGGGAAGATCCCACATGCCACAGAGCGGCTGGGCCCGTGAGCCATGGCCGCTGAGCCTGTGCGTCCGGAGCCTATGCTCCACAATGGGAGATGCCACGACACTGAGAGACCCGCGTACTGCAAAAAAAAAAAAAAAGAAGAAGAAAAAAAAAGAAAGTGGGGATGCCCCCGTCACCCTGTGATTGCCCCGACCTGGGTTTTTTAACTCTGAGTTGTCCTCTCTGAGCTTCCAGAAATTAATTCTAGTGCAGGTTTACCTACCCCAGTCCTGACTCCTATGGAGGTTTCTGATCCAGTAAAGTGTGATTCTCTGAATTTGCCTGCCAGTCTCCAGTTTTAGAGGCAGCAATTTTGTCTATGACCTCTCTTCTCTTACAGATCTGAGAGAGTTGTTGACTTTTCAGCTTTTTTTTTTTTGAAGATGTTGGAGGTAGGAGTTTATTAATTAATTAATTAATTTTTGCTGTGTTGCGTCTTTTGTTTCTGTGCGCGGGCTTTCTCTAGTTGTGGCAAGCGGGGACCACTCTTCATCGCTGTGCACGGGCCTCTCACTATCGCGGCCTCTCGTTGCGGAGCACAGGCTCCAGACGCGCAGGCTCAGTAGTTGTGGCTCACGGGCCTAGTTGCTCCGCGGCATGTGGGATCCTCCCAGACCAGGGCTCGAACCCATGTCCCCTGCATTGGCAGGCGGATTCTCAACCACTGCGCCACCAGGGAAGCCCAACTTTTCAGCTTTTTATTTGTTGTTAGGATGGAGTAGTGACTTCCAAGCTTCTTATGTGCTGGACTGGAAACTGGCAGTCCCCTTTTTCCACTCTTTATACTTTTATTTTTGAAAATTAAGTGTCAATCATAAACATCATATATACATCTATACATATATATTCACATATTACCAAGAAATATACAATAAAGAGTAATTCTTTCTCCCATACTAGTGCTCCCAGCTCTTCTCTTTGAAGGCAACTTCTGTTTGTAGTTTCTTGTGTCTCCTTCCAGAAATATTTTCTATCTACATAAGCATATATATTTTTAAAATAATTTTAATTACACAAATAATAAACTATTTCTCTGGAGGTACTGGTGTCATAGAATGAGTTGGAAAGCATTATCTATCTTTCTATAATCTGGAAGAGTTTGGTCAAGATTGTGCTATTCTGTAAATGTTTGGTAGAATCTACCAGTAAGATAGTCTGGAGCGGGGCTTTTCTTTGTTAGGAGATTTTCACAAATTCTTTGAATTTTTCTTTAAAGAATTGAAATGATTCAACTCTTTTAATAGCTATAGGACTATTCAAGTGTTCTATTTCCTCCTGTCTCTATATTTTCAAATGTAGTATCATAAGGTGTCTGAGTGTTCTCTTACTATAGTATTATTCCTGAATTAGCTATTTACGCCTTCTCTCTTTTTTCTTTGTCAATCTTTTTAGAAGTTTATCAACTTTATTAGTCTTTTATTTCTGTCAGTTTTTGTTTCATAGATATTGAGACTCTGTCATTATTATATCTTCCTGGTGTATTGACCTTTCATTATGAAATATCCATTTTTATTTCTAATATTACTGATTGCTTTAAAGTAAATTTATCATATCAGTATAGACACAATAGCTTTTATTTGGTAATTTTTGTAAGTTTTTTCTGTTTTTCTTTGTGTATTCTTATATTTAACTTATATGTCTCTTGTAAGAAGCATATATTTGTTTTCTTTCATCCAAATTGACAATTGTTATTTTAAAATGGAATATTTATTCCATATTTTTTGTACTTGAGTTTAAATTTATCATCTTAATATTCATTTTCTTTTTATCCTGTCTTATAATTTCTTTCCTTCTTTCTTATAGTTTTACTTTTGATTTTGTGTGTGTGTGTTTCTGTTGTGGTTCTTTCTTATTTTACTACTTATACATTCTTCTGGTAATTACCATAGAGATTATGACATATGTCCATGACTTATTAAAGTTTCATGAAATTAGAAATTTAACATCTTCCAGGAAATGCAAGGATCAAAGAACAATTTAATTCCTTTCACCCAGCCACCCACCAGATTTTGTGCTATTATCCCATGGATTTTAATTTAAATATTAAGTGTCACATGATATTATATTAGTATTGTATTATATTGTAAATATTCATTTTATTTTTACCACATATTTACCCCCTTCTTTGTTCTTTTATTTGTTCTTGCAGAA
This sequence comes from Lagenorhynchus albirostris, assembly GCF_949774975.1. Taxonomy (NCBI): domain Eukaryota; kingdom Metazoa; phylum Chordata; class Mammalia; order Artiodactyla; family Delphinidae; genus Lagenorhynchus; species Lagenorhynchus albirostris. The sequence continues at coordinate 48,562,444 of NC_083110.1, read as the reverse complement.
CTTTGTTTTCATTGTGAATAATTTATCTTATGTTTAAAGAATACACTTTAATATTTTCTTTAGTATAAGTTTGATTATAAAAACTCTGAATTTCTGCTTGTTTAAAATTTTCTTTATATTTCTTTCACTTTTAAAGGTTGTATTTGTTGATTCAGAATTCTAGGTTAGAAGGCATCATCATTCTTTACTTCAAAGATACTATTCCACTGTCTTTTGTCTTTCGTTATTTCTGTTGAGAAATCATTGTTAATCTTATTGATGCTCCTGTTCAGGAGGTACGTTTTTTTGTTTCCTGGCTGCTTTTAAAAGATTTCATATGTCTTTAATTTTCAGCAGTTTTCCTGTGATGCAGTTATATATACATTTTTGTTGTTATCTTCCTACTTAGAAAGCTACTTGGGGTTCATACACTTATTGAATCTGTGTATTTATACCTCTTATCAGTTTTGAAAAGTTATTAGTATCTCTTCAAATACTTACTCTGCCTTACTCTTTCTCTGTTATCTTTCTGGAGCACCAGTTGATTCTTGTGACAACTTTCCTCTGTGTACTATATGTCTCTTAGACTCACTTCTGCATTTTCCAGATTTTGTCTCTTCATATTTCAGGCTAGATTTTTGTCAGTCCTATCTTCTACTTTATTCTCTCTTTTTCTAAGTCTAATATGCTATTAAACTCATCCTCTGAGTTCTTAATTTCAGTTTTGTATTTATCTTAGCTATATACTATTTATTTATTACTTTAATTTTGCTTTCTTTTTAAATTCTCCACTTATAATTTAATTCCTTGATCATATTAAGCATCATTTTGTGTTCTCACTAAGGATGCACCATAAAATGTCAACATCTTGATCTTTTGGGTGTCTAGTTCTAATATTAATTCCCCCTTTGATCAATTTGTGTACTTGTAAGTCTCAGTAGTTTTTGTTAAGGGCTGAAAGTTGCATGTCAAAAATTGTAGAAATAATTTAAAGTTCTGTATGATGGTATTTTCCTCCAGAAATAATATATTTCACTTCTGATAGGCAGCTAGGCTAGAGACAAGTCACATGAACCAAACCTGATTTGAGATAATTTAAAGATGTGCTTCAGTCCTTCTGAGATCTAGTCTATTTGCTGTTCATTGTAAATTGCAGAATGTACCCCTTCAGAACCTGATTTTGAAATATGTAATATTAACCCCGGACATTTCTTCTTCTTGAGTCTTAATTTTCTTTTTTTTTTTTTTTCTTCTAGTTCCACAGACTAATGAAAACCGTGCTCAGCTTTTCACCTTTTCACTCAGTGCTTTTTGCGGAATCCATAGTCACCCAGCAGGTAAGTGATGCACAAATACTTCTCTTAGTTTCACTATCTTTACAGGTTATGGCCTGAAAATTCTCACTTCCTTGTTAGCTCTCCAGTAACTTAAATCAGATGGTTTATACATTTTGGACAGATTCTGTAGTTTTTCTCAACTGAAAAGTTGGTCCTAATCAACCCAGTCATCCATGCTGGCAACAGAACTTAAGGTTATAAAATTTGAGGTAAAATAATAAAATGGTGGCTATGAATCCATCACCTTACTTAGAATATTACTAACGTAATTGAATCTACCTATATCCTGTGTTGTCTTGCCAGTCACCCAGAAGTAACCATTATCCTGAATTCCCTTTGTTTAAAATTTATTTTACCCTATATATTTATACCTCTAAACAATATATTGTTTGGTTTTGCTTTATAAAAGTATATACTTTCTATAGTCTTCTGAGACTTACCTTTTCCCCTGAGTATGGTGGTTCTCAGATTAACCATGTTATCATGACTAGCTGTAATTCTTTTATTCATATATATATTTCAAATATATATTTTCTTTTTACTGGGCATTTATGGTTTGGATCCCTGATTTTTTTAAAAATTAAACTAGTTGCTCTGAATATTCTTGTACATGTCTCATATTGTCATAGTCAAGAGGTTCTGTAAGGTATACAACTAGCAGTGGGATGTTTGTGTAAGAGCATATGCACATTTTCAACTTTTTAAGATAGTATCTGGTTATTTTTCACAGTTGTTATATTATTTTACACACTCATAAACAGTTGCTTATGAGTTCTCATTGATTTTTATATTCACTAATACTTGGTATCATCAAACTTCTAATATTTTGCCAAGATATTGCATGCAAAATTGTAATCATTGTGGTCTTAATTTACATTCCTCTGATTACTAATGAGGTTCAGCAGCTATTTATGTACTGGTTTACTATTCATGTTTCCTTCTCTGTAAAATATCTGCTCTTGATGTCTGTTCTTTGCCCATTTTACTCTAAAAAATTGACTTCTAAGCATTATGTATATTTGGGATACTAGTCTTTTATTAGTTAGTTGTATTGTAAATAGCATCTTCCAAACTGTGACTTTTTCACTTGGTTTTGGTGTATTTTAATGAAAAGAAATTGTTAATATTTAGTTGCATCCTCAAAAATAAATAGCTGGACGAAATTGTATTTCAGTAGTTGTTGCAGTAGAAAACACAAATACTTTCTTTATTAAAATACATTAATTAATTTATTTTTTAACATCTTTATTGGAGTGTAATTGCTTTACAATGTTGTGTTAGTTTCTGCTTTATAACAAAGTGAATCAGCTATACATATACATATATCCCCATATCTCCTCCCCCTTGCATCTCCCTCCCACCCTCCCTATCCCACCCCTCTAGGTGGTCACAAAGCACCAAGCTGATCTCCCTGTGCTATGTGGCCGCTTCCCACTAGCTAATATTTAAAATAAAGGTTAATTTTTATGTTCATATTTGTAATCAAAACAATAAAAATAATTTCACGTTTTTAATTTTTAAAAGTATTATAGGTTACTGTGGTATTACTTCTATATTTTGAAATCAGAAATAAAATATGTGTACAATTTCAAAAATCTTTATGGACCACAAAGAGTTACATCCAGAATTTTGACATTAAGCCAGCATGTAATTGAGATGGAGTAACATCAGTATATGAAATGAAATTTTATAGTTACCTAAAAAAAATCTTGACATTATATTGTTCAAAAGTTTGGCAATTAGAGCCTAGTAGTTCTTATGGCCTAAAACCTTTGTACTTTTTGACATTTTTCTTTTGAGCTCATTAGTCCAAAAGTCTTTTGTCAATTTCCTTGCACATGAAATTTTATCTAGTCAGAAATAAGAAACACCAAAAGAATATCTGTGTGTGTCACACTGCAGTATAATACAGTTTTAATAAGTTGTATGGTACTGCTAACAGTATGAAACAGAAATTTTCAAACTGTAAAACTTAAATCACTACTAATATTAATTGAAATTAATACTTTTGCTGCAAAAGACTAACAAAGATTTTAAAATAAATTGTGTTGATTTTAAATTTTTCTTTCAATGTGAAATTGTTCAAAGGATTTTTTTCTCTTTTATTTATTTGTAAGTTGCAACTTACTTGCCATCCTTGGGTTAGAGCAACTCCAGCCTTCTCAGCAATATGAGAGCCATCTCTTCCACCAGGAAGTCACTAGTGTATCTGTTTATGTCAAGGGTCCTCTTTTCTGGGGAGATTCAGTCTTAAATTTGGTGAGCCCTTCATGCATTCAATCAGTTATTCACTCAGAAGTATTTACTGAGAACCTGGTGCTAAGCTTCTTTTAGGCACTGAGGAGTCAGTAGTAGACCAGATAGGCAAGATCCCTGCTCTCAATAGGACTTATATTCCAGAGGAGAGAGTAAGATAAAAACAAACACAAAACAATAAATTAGTAAGAAACTATCAGGTAATTCTACATTAAGAATAAAAACATGGTGAGAGATCTGATGTAAAATAACTGGGTGGCTGTAGAAGGACATAGGCAAAAATCAGGAATAACAGCACTGCTGATAGAGGGAATAGACAGTGCACAGTCCCTGAATGACAGGCATTTGCGAAACAGAATAGCGTTGATGTTGAAGGGGGGATCTATATGAGATGAAGTTAGAGAAATAGGCAGGTTATGTAGACGTTTCTAGGATAAAGAATTTGGGGAATATTCTAATTGTAATGGGGAGACACTGGAGGGTATTAAATGACAGATGGCATGATGTGATTTGGGTTTTTCAAAGATCACACTGACTGCAATGTAGTAAAAATATTGTAAGAATATAATTGTAATGGGGTGAATAATTTTAAGACTATTTTGTGGACTCACACCCATCAAACATATGCAAATTCATAATGATAATAAAAACAGAACTGAACAATAATTTAAATTTTTTTGATTGTTGTAAGTTTCCAAAGCACTGGCTCATTATTCTGAAAATTGGTAAATTAAGGGCAAAGATTTAACATACATCCCGTCTTTCCTGTGTAAGGTGGCTTTCAGGATAACAAAATAGTTGCTGATGGAATGTTCTTTACAGAGGAGTTTCAGCCAACATATGCAGGTGAAAGGACAGAATTTTTTTAAATCACCTTTTGTAACCCATACAGAAACAACGGATACAGAGAGTGGTCATCACTGTTTCCTAGAACATTAAAGCAAAAAGTTATTTGAGAATTATACAATGAATGGGCCAAACTGACATCACCTGAACCCACAGATTAATCTCATTATCACTTAAAGTGGTACAACTAGACGTTTGATACCCCTGATATGATGCAATTGAAAGTACATAGCACATCACTTATGAAGTGAAATTATTTTTGACAAAATAAGATTGGACCTAGATACAGTCAAGTCTCTAGGTCTGATAATCTAAGGAAAAATGTGGAGAGAGAAATATGTTTAAAGAACTATGAATATGCAACCAGCCAATCTAGAATGCAGGTAACACTACAGGACAAATAAGTTGGTTTCTTTAACAAATGGATGACATGAAATACAGGTGGATATTATAGGTTAAAAGAGGTACATGCAGTGTGTGGACCTTGTTTGGAGTCTTATTCAAATAGAACAACCATAAGAAGACATTTTTGACACAATCTAGGAAATGTAACAGTGGATTGGATATTGGATGATGCAACAAAATTATTGAGGTTTTTTGTTAGGTGTATAGTTATGTTAAAATCATAAGTCAGTTTCTGCTATTGATAGATACTGGGATGTTTTCTTTTATAGTACTTCATTGATCAAAGGAGGAGAAAGAGAAAATGATAGATGAAACAAGACTAGCAGAATGTTAATTGCTGAAACTAGATGAAGTTTTTAATTAGGGATTTATTATAATATTCTCCATAGTTTTGTGTGTGTTTAAAAATTACTCTAGTAATAAGTTAAATCGTAAACAACAAAAGATAATATCCAATCATGGATTAAGGGGGAAAAGCTAATGTAGTAGTTCAGACAAGGGATAGAAGTAGATAGGACTTGGGTAAAATAGTTGAGATGGGAAGAGTGGATGGATTCTGAATACATGTTGGAGATAAAGTAAGTAGGGTTTGATATTGGATTAATTTGAGGTGGGAAAAAAATTGTAACTGGATTTTTGGTTTACATAAACTGGGAGAATGGTGATACTGTTCTAAATTGGGGAAACCAGACAGAGGAACAGGTTGGACTCAAAGTCAATAGTTCTGCTTCAGTCATGTGAGGTTTAAGATTCCTGTTGGACATCCTAATGGAAATTGTAAGTAGATAGTTGGCTATTCCAATCCAATTCCAGGATTATATGAAGACTAGTGGTAAAAATTTCGAAGACGGGGCATAGCTGGTATTTAACATCATGAAAATGGTTACGACTGTGTAGAGAAAGAGAGTGGAAATAGAAAAGAAAGGAATTCCAAGACTGAACCTGGGAAGTACCTGTATTCAGAGTTCAAGCAGAAGTATTGAGTTAGCAAAGGAGTCTGAGAATAAACGTCCAGGCGAGAGTGCATCACAGAAACCAAGAAAAGAAATTTTAGGAAGGAAAAATTGATCAGTGATAACAACTGCTGCTTAGAAGTCAAATAAGATTAAGGATAAAAAATGAGCACTGGATTTGATAGTGTGAGGTCCATATTGGACATGAGAAACAGAACAGGGACTAGAAGAAAAAGCAGACTGGGAATAGAGGCAAGAGAGTGAAAGATTCCTTGTGTAATAATTACCACAATCAAGCTAATTAACATACCAGTTCACGTAGTTACCACTTTACGTGTGTATGTGGTGAGGACACTTAAGATCTACTCTCAGCAAATTTCAAGTATACGATACATTATTATTAACTATAGTTACCATGCTGTACATCTAATGATCACTGGAACTTATTCATTTTTAACTGAAAGTTGTGTCTTATAACCACAACCACCTAAAACACCACAATAAACATCACCTAATACACCTGAATTATTTACAGTTTTAATTTTTCAATTATACCTCAATAAAGCTAGAAAAAAATCCAGTTTATAAGAAAGGAAATGTAATCATAGTATGCCAAAGGATTCAACTGTAATAGTTATATAGCCAAAAATGAAAATTAAGTAGAGGAAGTAAAGTAGTTGAATGTGTACCTCATCATCATCCGTAGTGGGAAATAGTATGTAAAGAATAAAACTTAAAATCAATATAAAAGTTTTCATATGATATGTACTTAATTTCATCAAGTTTGCTGCAATACCTTTTTTTTTTTTTGCGGTACACGGGCCTCTCACTGTTGTGGCCTCTCCCGTTGCGGAGCACAGGCTCCGGACGCACAGGCTCAGCGGCCATGGCTCACAGGCCCAGCCGCTCCACGGCATGTGGAGTCCTCCCGGACCGGGACATGAACCCGTGTCCCCTGCGTCGGCAGGCGGACCCTCAACCACTGCGCCACCAAGGAAGCCCTGCAATACCTTTTAGGGCTTCTCCTCAAGGGATGATATCTATGAACTGCTTAATATCTGAGTTATTATGAAAGATTCACACTCATGACAAAGAGTTTTTTAGAGCATATAATATCTATGTAGTCATAGAAACTTCACTAGACAATATTATCATCTTAGTAGCAGCATACATTAGAAACAGATACATTTAATGGCAGCAGGAATTCACGTTTCTTGAGGTCCTGGTTTCTGTCAAATGGGCTAAATTATGTAAAAAAAAAATCAGCTATAATGTAGAAAACTCTTCTCGCCTGGGTTTTCATTGAGATATGGCTTGCAAATGGTACACTGTGTGTTTATTGTAGATTTTGCTTCCTGCAAGAAGGATAGGTGGTCTAAAATAAGTGGTCAGGCTGATTTCCTTTATAATCCAACTCAAGTCATAGAAACAATGTTCATTTTTCTTTTTCCTTTCAACAAAATAAAGTATATGCATTGTTCCAAAATGCTGAAATACAAATGAACAAAAACAAGATAAGGCATGAAAATTCATCTGGAAACAAAACAAAACAGAGTGAAAGATTCCTTGAGGACTAGGTTGTAATCACAAGTCTTTACATTATGGGCAATAGAAACTGTCACCTCTTCAATCAGAGCTCTGACCCCAAAGACACTGAACTTTATTTTTATTTATTTATTATTATTTTTGTAATCAAAGTTAAAGTTAGGTTTATTGAGCTTGCTGCAGCAAAGGAGAACGCACACTGAGGAATCATGGACACCTCAGTAGGAGGAAGTTGGGGGGAGCTTATCACAACATTTGGGCTTGTGCCTAGAGTTTATAAGGAGGGTTTAAGAAAGCCAGGGGCCAGTTGACGACTGGTTTTTCACTTTCTGAGGTCCTTGTGGATGTTGGTGCTTATCAGAGTGTGGATTAATTCTTGTCCTGGCTCATGACACTGAACTTTAGAAAGTACAAAAACAGATGGAGGTGAAGAGTGGAGTTCAAGATCAGAGAGTCTGAAAGTACAAGAACCCTCTTGTGTCCAGGGGTTGCTCCTTTCCTCTGTTTCCTTAACACATGATTTGTTCCCATCACACCTACTGTCTCCATTGTTTAGAAGGTGAGGCTAAAAATAGGTATTTGTTGTTCTTCAAAATTGCTGGTTTGGCTCTAGTGCCAAGCTGGTTTAGACTGAATCCTTGATCATCTTATTTTATAGGCTATGTTACTTACAGAGCTCAATCTTGGGACACCCATATCAACTTCTCAGAACATAATTTTAGCTGTTACATTCCATCATGAACCATGACCAGATGCTTACCACAAGAAATCAATGCCTCTCATAAACGTTGTCATTACAAACTAAGAAAATAGTCCCCTAGACGTTTTTCCTTATTAGCCTAAAAAATGGAAATAAGGTGTTCAGCCAGAAAAAAAATAACTTTCAAGTCCTTATTAAGAGTGGTAGGAAACACAAATCTGAGTCCCAAGGGATAAAAGCTAAACATGCCCTTTAAAGAAGTCAATATTTGGGAAATGTGTGAAGCAATATCTTAGCACATCTGCTCAAACAGTTTAAAATAAAAACTTTAGAAGATATACAATGAATTTCCTAGCGGTATAATTCTTCCAAAGAGTGCCACTAGAGGACATTTTTTTGGGAAAAAAAGATTACATGTCATTCTTGAAATGTCCTAAAAACTATAAGGTCTAGCTTTGTTCACTTTTCCTAAAATGGAATAATCTGCAACCTAACATCTCAGTTCTCATAAACCTAGTTTATAAATGGAACATGAGCTCTCCCAGTGTGATTTCTCTATGAAAAAGATAATCTCATTGGACTGAACTAGGGAGAAAGTGAAAGAAAAAAGAAAATACCTCAAATAGAAAATTATTTAAACCTTTTGTGCTACTCCTAAGTCTTTATGGTTGATAACAACGTGGCCCTTTACAGTGGTCCTCGTAAAGAAGTGGAGCTATTTCCTTAGCCCTAGACTCTGGCTGGCCTTGCTACTTGTTTTGGTCAATAGAATGTAATGGAACCAAGCAAGTGACATCGTGTGTATACTGAGCCTTAGACACAGACAGCTTTGAAGCTTTCATTCTTGCCTTCTTGGAGTGTTGTTTCCATGTGAATGAGTCTAAGTCAGCCTGATGGAGAGGTCATGTGGAGAACTGAGGCGTCCAGCCTGAAGCTTTTACTGCAAGTCATGTTGAATGAGGCCACCTTAGACCATTCAGCCCCTGTTTACTTGCTGTCCCCTAGGTGAGTCCAGGCAAAACCAGTGCAAGAATCTTCCAGCTGAGCCCATTCCAAATTGCTGACTCACAGAATCATGGGAAGATAAATGATTATTGCTTTAAGCTTCTATATTTTGAGGCGTTTGTTGCTCAGCAAAGGTTAACCAATACAGTCATCCTAAATGTTTCCCAGTGCTGCCAGTCTCTTACTGACAGGTGCGTAATTAGCCAATCCAAAGGAAACATCTGTTTCATACTTAAGACCTTTCATGTGAATGCTAGAATTATTTTATTTTTAACCACCATCAGGCATTAGTGGTGGTCAGATCTCAATTAAACAAGTAAGTCATTGCTGTTGTCCCTATCATCAAACTTGTTTCCCTTACACACATACACACGTACATGTGTGTATATATGTGCATGCATTTTCATCTGTGTTTAGATTGCTGCATGAGAACCATTGTTATTAGCCTTGGTATGTTGAGGAATTTTATGAAACCAGAGTAAAACCATACTTGGGAATGAGATGGTCAGACAAAATTGAGTTTAATTTCTGCTACCTTTCCCTAAATCTCTTTTCCTGTCAAAGCCTGACTTTTTTTTTTCTTCTCTTTGTTAAGTTGTCAAAAAATTTCACTAATGATAGATTTATTTGAGTTAACGGGCTTTCTCTTCCAAAAATGCAAATATCTGGGGGGGTGTGAAAGATCAGGCATTCAAGTCTTTCTGTGAATTGGTTTAATCAGCTGCATTCCTTCATACCCCTGTCTGAACCAGCTGTATAGAGAACATGAGGGTTTGGGGTAGAGGTGGGAGACAGGAAATTAGGAACTCGCAGACTTTTAGAAGTAGGGTAGGCCAAGTTGGGAAATCACAGTATCATAGTATCTTAAGGCATTATGATGGCATGGGATTCATGAAGGGCTGTAAGAGGTAGAATGAACATATAAGAGAAAGGAGAATATATAAGGTAGAGTCTTTATTAAAATATGTCCTAGGACCAGCTCTTCCCCTGGGACTGCGAACAAACTCATCGTTAGATTCTCTTTCTGTCATATGATGCTCTGATTTTAGGGTCCAGGTTTAAATTATACCATGTATACTATTTTTTCAGACATGATGAAGGAAAATAGGCTTTCGTGGGTGAAGATGGTAGATTTGAGTTGTTACTCTGAAAATCTAACTTCTGTAGACTCGTGAGAAAGATGTGCAAGAGGGAGATTCCTGGTAGTACTCTACGATTGAAGCAGGACTTCATCCACAAACTCCTGTTTGGAACCTGTTAGGTGGCTTTGGTCTCAAACTCTCAAATAGCAGTTGGTGACATAATTTGTCCCTTCTGTCAAAGCTTTGGCCATAAGCATGCTGAGAGTCCTCCTCTCCTTCTCTACCTTTGATCCACTCCTGAATCTTGGCTTCCAAGGCAGATCTAACTCTGATAATTTAAAAAGGAATGAGCCTTTTCTCCGTAAATATTAGAACAGAGCTAGTTCAGACCTACTGTCTTTTAATACAGTCCTCTGGACATGTTTCTGATGGGTCACCTCGTTGGTGGCATAAGAGGAAATTATTCAAAAAAGGACCAAGATTAAAAAACTATAGATCAGGGTTTCCCTGGTGGCTCAGTGGTTGAGAGTCCGCCTGCCGATGCAGGGGACGCGGGTTCGTGCCCCGGTCTGGAAAGATCCCACATGCCGCGGAGTGGCTGGGCCCGTGAGCCATGGCCGCTGAGCCTGCGCGTCCGGAGCCTGTGCTCTGCAACGGGAGAGGCCACAACAGTGAGAGGCCCGCGTACCACAAAAAAAAAATCCCAAAAAACTATAGATCATAGAGAAAAGGCCAAGAGAGAATCCCTAAACAGTATGCTTTGCAAAAGTAGGCACACTCACAGGTCGTCCTACCTGGTTTATGGCTGATATATTGGTGTCTTAACTGATTTAGCATTGATTTCCTTTTTTTCTTTAATTTGTTTCTGCACAAAAATTTTAATGACCTTGGCACACTGCATTTATCATAATTTTTTGCAGTTGTACATCACTCTATACATAAGATACTCTCCTTTCTGATTAGGAAAACAAGGCTCAGAGAGGTGGGGAAAAGTGTCTAAATATTATCTGCCCTTCTGCATTATATGATGTTGCCACTACATAATCACCATCTCTTCCCTTCCTATGGTATTGACCAGATCTGTTTCTAAGTTTTGTACAACGATTCCCTAACATATTATTAAAAACAAAAGGAAAAAAACCCTAAAATTAAAAACAAACCAAAAAATCTCACACCTCTCAGGCATTTCTCCCTGCTACAGTACTTTCCTCAGACTTACCAAACCCATGTCTAAGGTAAAAGTCACTGGTATTTAAGTTTTGCTGGTCTTTGGAGAAATTCAAATTGTGATTTTACTAGATTGTTCTGCCCATTTGTTCCCTAGAAATTCTTCAAAAATCCCAATTTGAAATCACTTGCTTAGAAAAAACTGGTCTGTTTATGTTTTCAAAAGCTTTATAGTCTTTCACTATAAGATACTTAGATGTGTTTAACTGGAAAGGAGGAAAATGTGTTTGGTAACAGCCGTGTTTCAGAGAAAGCTGTGCATAGAGTATCTAAATTCAAATCATATCAGAGCAATTTAGGGTTTTTTTTTTCTTGTAGAGAAGGAAGCACCAAGAGAATCTTTGTTTAATGATCTGAACTCTGTCAGAGGGCTTAAGCAATAATGATCAAAACATATGTGTATATGTTGGAAAGTAAGAGAATGTTTGTCTCACAGTGCCTAGGACCAGGGGAATATACCAATTAAGATTATATGGGCATCTTCTACATTAGTTGGGTAGGATTATCAACTTGGAATAAAAGACTACAGCTGAATGTATCTAACCCCAAATTAACTGTGAAATATGGGATCAAGTTCTACAAAAATAGAGGCAAATTTTAAAATCAAATTTAGCTTGTGTCCAAGGGAAAAACTAAAAATAAATTGAAACCTCCACATTGCAATAAACCAGAAGCAGAAAATTAGGCATAGAGTACATTTTTAAAGCTAGTAAGAGGTCACTGGCATACAGTCTCAGGAAAGATTTGTTTTTAATTCCTGTATTTGCCTTTTACATTTAAGATAAAGAGAAACTTGAGCATTTTGAGAGATGTGGAAATCGAATGGCTGCAGAGTGGGGATGAGAAAGGAAGTTATGGAGGTGAGAATTTAGGGAAGACCCACAGGCAATGTTAGATGTTCAAAATGGATTTAGTCTGTGAATGAGAGAGTTCTTCTGAAACATGTTCCTAAATTACGAGATTAGGTCAAAATATGTAGTGATGCAAAAGTGACTGTTTACTTGGTAAAAGAAAGGAATATTTAAATGATGCTAGAATTTGTACTACTAAAGATTAGTCAATGATCAGAGTACAAAAGTTGTGTCAAATTACTACTGTTATGCATGGCAGAAAAGTGCTTCTTATAATAGAATTGACAAGGTAGGAATCAGCACTTGTGAAACCATTAAGAAATGACCAGGTTTTGAATTTTGTACTTGAAACCTAATGAAAAAATTATTTTTACTGCCACTAAATATATCTAACACTTTAAACTGAAGTGAAAGTATGGTAGCTACATTTTTACATTTTTAAAGATATACCTTGTGAGAATCCAGAGGTTTCCACATAGTACACTGTTCTCGATATTAACTCTTTTCTCTCACCTTTCCAGATGAAAGGAAATGCAATGCATGTGGATCATTCCCTAATAAAACAAAGTACTGTCAGGTACTAGCAGCGGGGATAGCTACCTATTTCCTGCCCTGAGTGGTAGTGGGAGAAGTAAGGGATGCAGATGCCCCTGCTGGCCAGCTGTGGCCAAGACCAGGAAGGAGCATAAAGGTACCAAGCCAACAGTTGGCAAGGTCAACAGTGAACAGGGGAAGCTGCAAGTTAGATATACATGAAGTCTTTATAAGAGGCTGAGCAGTTCTGCCATGGAGTGTAAAGAGAGTAGTCTGGCCTTCCTATAGCAGTTTATCACTTAATATATGGTACAAAGCTATACATATTTATTTCTTTATTATGTGTATTTATTTTACAATAAACCCTTTACGCAACAATGAACCAAAGAAAGAAGTGTACATTTAATAAAAATTTAAGGATTGAATTTTGTTTTTCATTCTCAAGAAAGGTGATAATGACCATGTACAAAATGCTTATTGATATTTACACAATATCATGGTATCATGGCAAAATCACTAAGCTCAGGAAAATCAGAGGAGACATATCTGCTGAAGAAGCATTAGCATCACCTTTCTTTTTGAGGTACACGGGCCTCTCACTTTTGTGGCCTCTCCCGTTGCGGAGCACAGGCTCCGGACGCGCAGGCTCAGCGGCCATGGCTCACGGGCCGAGCTGCTCCGCGGCACGTGGGATCTTCCCGGACCGGGGCACGAACCCGTGTCCTCTGCATCGGCAGGCGGACTCTCAACCACTGCGCCACCAGGGAAGTCCTAGCATCACCTTTAATTGTTCGGAGGTATTTTAGGGAGCCTGTCTCTGATGATGGTGATTTGCCACAAGCAGCTGTCCACTGTGAAACCTCACTTCTTTTATTTAAACAAAATGACTTTTTTTCTAAAGTTAATTTTGCTCATTTTCAAATCCAAGGTTCTTAAATGTCTAAGAAAATTGAGGTGATGTTATTTACTACATTGGCTCTTTTGAAAGCATGATTTTTCTAACAGTTAAATGATGCTAGTATTAAATCAGTACTAATCATTCAATTTTTAATAACAGTTTTTGAAATCAAAAGTAAAGCTTTTAAAAGATTACTCTGCCAAAAGTAAAACATCTGATATTGATATACATGCTATTGTAAGTTCAATTAGAAAGTTAAACAACTGAAGATAAAATTATTTTTGTAACAATTATGCAAATAATAAATTTTGGTGGCTCACAATGTCATTGTAAAAATAACATTCTTAATAAATGTGGCAGAAGTCTACTTGGAATTCGTTGTGGTTCAGAAACAATTCATATTTGCATTTGAACAATCTGATCAATGGAAATAAAAGTTGTCAAAATTTTATAAACAATTTATATCATGTAATTATAATTGCATAATATAAGCTAGCTATATTTTTATATAAAGAGATGCTGCTCATTTATAAGTATACCATAAATTTTAATTTATAAGATTATTTAAAATATATAAGAAAATGAACCTAATACAACTACTTATAAACTTCTATAATATGATTATGATATTATACATATTTTGTACCAAAAATGACAACTTGCAATAGTACCTACTTAAAAATTTTTATCATTTATTCATTTATTTTTATTGGGTATAGATGATTTATAATATTAGTTTCAGATGTACAACAAATGATTTAATATTTTTATAGATTATACTCCATTTAAAGTTATAAAATATTGGCTGTATTCCCTGTGCACTATAATATATCCTTGAAGCTTATTTATTTTATATGTAGCAGTTTATACCTCTTAATCCCCTACCTTTATCTTGCCCCTCCCCCTTCCTTCTACCTATGTGTAACCACTAGTTTATTTTCTATATCTGTAAGTCTATTTCTCTTTTCTTATATTCATTTGTTTGCTTCATTTTTCAGATTTCACATAGAAGTGATAACATACAGTATGTTACTTTCTTCGTCTGGCTTATTTCACTAAGCATAATACCCTGCAGGTCTGTCCATGTTGCAAATTGCAAAATTTCATTCTTATTTGTGGCTGAATAGTATTCCAGTGTATGTATATACCACAGCATCTTTATCCATTTGTCTCTTGATGGACACTGAGGTTGCTTCCATATTTCGGCTATTATAAATAGTGCTGCTATGAACATTGTGGTGCATATGTCTTTTCTAATTAATGTTTTCATTTTCTTTGGATACATACCCAGTACTGGAATTGCTGGATCATATGGTAATTTTATTTTTAGTTTTTTCGAGGAACCTACATACTGTTTTCCACAGTGGGTGCACAAAATTACATTCCCACCAACAGTCTACAAGCGTTCCCTTTTCTCCATATTCTCGCCAACACTTGTTTGTGGTCTTTTTGATGATAGCCATTCTGTCCCTCACTCATGGTGGTTTGCTTTAACCATAATATGTAATTTGTAATTATATCCTTTTACTTATTCAAACTTTTTTTGTGGAATTATGGGTGGCCTGCATTGAGGGTATGAGCCTGAAACATGATTTGCTTTTCCTTTGCTAAGTTTCTTGCGTTGCTATTAGCTCTGTACCCTGTAAATTAATTTTTTAGGTTAAAGTATTATTGACTGCAGAGGGAGAATACATTGGAACTCAGTTCTATATGAGGACAAGCTTATGGTTACAGAAATTTTTTTCTGTCAAAGACCATGCTGAAATAGAAGAGTTTTACGTTATCTTATCTCCCTTTGCAATGCATAGATTTCTCCTCTAATTTGCCTTTTCACTAAGGGTTTGCCCTTACAGGGTCTCAGCATTATCCAAGAGTCTCAGTAACAATTGTCCTACCTTATACAACAGCTTATCTTATATCTTCGTGTGGCTGCTGAAATCCCAGACCCTTGTTATGGGTGTAGTAAATGCCAACCATTCGCAAGGCAACCATAGCATTGGTATTAATTCAACGCTTTTCCTTCTCTTGCTTTGTGGCCCCTGGGGATTTCTCTTGCTTTCTTGTGAGCTCACTTATGATTTGAAAATATATTCTTTATGCTTATCGTTTCTGAGTGCTTTGCCGCTTTTAAAGCCATTTATTTTTAATTTTCTCATAGGAAAACATTTAGAGAAAGAGCCTCTTTACTTTTCATGAACTTCCATTTCAAAAGATCTCCACCTTATAAAATCAAAATGATATAGTACATAGAGAGTCAAATAGTAATGCTCTGAATTATTACTTCAGCTTGTTGGGGGTCTGGGTACACACAATGGTTTTACTAGGAAGTACTCCATGCTGAGTACTAGTTTCCAGCTTTTGATCTGAGCAAGAAGTGACCCTTTCCACTAAAATCAGTTTAAAATTCACCTCCCATTTACAGTGTTGAGAAGTTGGTGATCACAGAAGAACAACTAGGGGTGTAAAGAATTTGTACAGCCAGAACAGTATTGATTATTTTGGAGGAAGCAAAGCCTTCTATAGAAATTGATTCCAAAAGGCTCAGAACAAAATGCTTCTACTTTAATCAAGTACCTACATAAGTTCAAGAAATCATAAATAATGGCCCTGAAGCCATATTTGACACCCCTTATTCTGTCCCAGAATTCACGGGACAGAATAAGCTGACATCGAGTTTGAAGAAAGGAGAAGGAAGTCTGGATAAGAATCATCTCTTTTGCCTTTCTGTTAAGGGATTGACACCAGTTCTTTATTGGGGAAGAATTATAAATAAATATATCTTTTAAAATGTGCCATCGCTAAATGTATATTACAAATTGGTTACAGAACTAAGAGAACGGTTTGAAACATGGTCAGCAAATCCTTCTGCCATCTTCTTAAAGTCCTGAGTTTAAGTATCCACGTTATGTATTTTTCTAGAAGGAAAAACGTCCTTGATCCTTGTTCTTTCAGAAGATATATCAGGCAAGGAGCCCTCCTTAGAAGATTTTTGTCTAAGCAAAACTTACCTTTCTTCCGTTACACAGAGTGTCACACATTGCATGGGAAAGTGGGGCCCCATTCTTTCTTGAGCCTTTGAATACGGCAGCTGTTTAAGTGCTCAGTTGGTCGTGCTACCATCAGACCAATTCAATTGTAAAGACATACTGGTAAGCCCCATCACAGACAAGCCTGCTTGTTTGTTTTAGTTGTGGTAGAGAATATATAACATGAAGTTTACCATTTAACCGTTTTTAAGTGTATAGTTCAATGGCATTAAGTGCATTCACATTATTGGGCAACCGTCACCACCATGTATCTCCAGAAATTTTTCATCTTCCTAAACTGAAACTCCATACTGATTAAACTGTGACTCCACATTCCTCCCTCCTCCTCCCCTCTGGCAATTACCGTTCCACTTTCTGTCTCTATGAATTTATTCTAGGTACCTCATATAAGTGGTCCCATATAATATGTGCCCCTTTGTGATTGGCTCATTTCACTTAGTACAATTTCTTCAAGGTTTATCCATGTTGTAGCATGTGAATGCAGTAAAATACGTAACATAAATTTATTCTCTTAACAAATTCTAAATGTGCATTACAGCATTGTTAACTACGTGCAACAGTGTGTTAACACTGAACAGCTCTCCATTTCCCCCCTCCCCCAGCCCCTGGAAACCACCATTCTATTTTTTCTATTTCCATGAGTTTGATTCTTTAGATACCTCATATGAGTGGAATCATGCAGTATTTGTCTTCCGTGATTGGCTTATTTCATTCAACGTAATATCCTCAAGGTTTAACCATGTTGTAGCATGTGACAAAGTTGCCTTCTTTTTTAAGGCTGAATAATATTAGGCAGTCTGCTTCGAGTATGAGAAAGAAAGTTTGACCCATTCAAGGACAGGATATGACTATACAACTTTTTTCTTGCAGAACCCATGATGAAAGAGAACATTTTCTTGTATATTTTAATCTATTTCTTATATACTGATTTTTTTCTTGACAAGTATGAACTTTTTCTGAAAAAGCAAAATTGTAGTAATATTCATTAAATTCGTTGTGGGCTCTGTATGTGCCAGGCAGTGTCCTAAATGCTTTACACACGTTGCCTCAGTTAACCCTGACAGTCATCCCATGTGGTAGACATTACCATTATTGTTGCTGTTTTAGAATGAGGATATCAAGATTCAAAGACACTAAGTAACTTTTCTGAGGCTAATGTCCCACCACTAATAAGTGGGGGAACTGAGATTTCCACAATCCACTGTGTTCCCAAGAACACTGTCTTCAATAGCACATTCAGCTACTTTCCTGTATTTTGGCCAATATGGTGTAGAAATTATTTAATCTGCAGATTGAGCATACCCTAATTTGCTAAATCTGCAGCTATTCTCCATCAGGAACATCCTTATTTTTCACATCCTCATTTTCTTGGCTATACTGCCAGTTCCTCCCTACCACCACACTTTGAATTTGATATACACAACTCTTTTTTTTTTTTCTCCTCTCACCGCTGTGGCCTCTCCCACCGCGGAGCACAGGCTCCGGACGCGCAGGCTCAGCGACCATGGCTCACGGGCCCAGCCAGTCCGCGGCATGTGGGATCTTCCCGGACCGGGGCACGAATCCGTGTCCCCTGCATCAGCAGGCGGACTCTCAACCACTGCGCCGCCAGGGAAACCCTACACAACTCTTCATCAGTCTTCCTCCAGCCTTTAATTTCTTTCATTGCTTCTCTCTCTTTGTCTTTCAGAGGTTGAAATGTAAAACCATTATGAACACAATGCAGTTTGAGCTATAAGAATTAAATCATTTAAAAAAAGCAAATCTAGCCCCATGTGAGAGGTATCCTTGAGAGTTAGTTAACAGCTGGTTTAACAAAGAAGCAGCTGTACCGAAAAAGGTTGTTGGAAGAAAGTATTTTTAGTCCTTTAGGATTTTCATCTTCTTTTTGGAACTTTCACATTAGTTGTACTCCATACCATGTGTTCTGAAAGTTTATATTTTGCAGCTGAGTCCCTACTTAAGAAAATTCTAAAATATCCTAAAGTTTTCCCTGATGGAAAGTGGCAAATGATAAAACTGCTGGTTGCTACAGGAGAAAGGATCCATGTGTTCTGTGGCTTCAAAGGCCAAGTTCTGATGCTCATACACATAGCCTACAGAGGAGCCGGTGAGTCCAAAGTCCCTTCTGTGCTATCTGGTCACAAAGTCTATCCAGGAGCATTGATCTTCAAAAAAAAAAAAAGAAAATCAAATCAACTGATGAACTGTGTTGGTCACTAGGATGACCCCAGTAGTGAAATGCAATTCCGCTTTTAAATTATTATTATCATCACCATTTATTGCAATACATGATTTCATTTAATACACCCAACAACCTTACAAGCTTAGAATCCCCATTTTATATATTATAAATTGAACCTCGGCATAACAGAGCTGGGATATGGGTTGGCCAAAAAGTTCGTTAGGTTTTTCTGTAAGATGTTATGGAAAAACCCAAACGAAACTTACTGGCCAATCCAATAAAACCAACTTTTAGGTTCCAAACCACTCGTTTAAATTCAGAACCTATATAACTAAGCTGTTTGTTAAGATGCTTCTGGAAATTTCCCATGCTTTCCAATTGAGACATAAAGAAAAGAAGATACTTCTTAGTGCCAGAGACTTCCAATTTCTCCTCCATATTCGTTCTCCTTTTATTCTTTGTTAATAAATTTCTAATTTTTTTTTTTTTTTTTTTTTTTTGCGGTACGCAGGCCTCTCACTGTTGTGGCCTCTCCTGTTGCGGAGCACAGGCTCCAGATGCGCAGGGTCAGTGGCCATGGCTCACGGGCCCAGGCGCTCCATGGCATGTGGAATCTTCCCGGACCGGGGCACGAACCCGCATCCCCTGCATCGGCAGGTGGACCCCCAACCACTGCGCCACCAGGGAAGCCCGCCTAAATTTCTAATTTTTAACTGGCTATTTTGCTGTCCTGCTGTAAGACCACATGTCACAGATTTCCTTGCTGTTACATGTGGCATTGCGATTAAGTGCTACCCAATGAGATGTGAGTAGAAGTTTTGAGTGTACTTTTGGAAACTCCCCTTAAAAGACAAGGGGTATGTACCTATTTTCTTTCTTCCTCATTGCATTTTACTGGATAAAATAGCCGGAGCTCCAACAGTTATATTTGTCTCTGAGGATGGGGTCTCATCCTAGGGATGATGGCGGTAAAGAGCTGGAAGGAACCTGAGTCTGACAACTTTAGGCTGACACCATACCAACTCCAACTCCAGGTTTCTTTTACGCAAAAAGAAATAAATTTCTGTCTCTTTAAGCGACTATTACTTGCTTTATTTTAGTTACTACCATTAAACTTTTTCATGTCTGCTAGTTGCAGAATATAACTTAGGTTGCCATCTTGCAATCATGAAGACAAAACAGTGTGCTGAGGATGACAAAACAGATGGATGTAAAATACCAGGGTCTTTGAGGGCTCTATCGAAGTGTTAAGTTAACCATTCCTGGAGCTACCCTACTTCTGGCATGTACTATGTAAGATAATAAATCTTCTCCCTTTTAAATGTCAGTTAAGTTAGGGCATTCTAACATTTGTAGATGAATGCATTGTTGATGCTACACTACTACACGTAGAATAAAATACAAACTTCTTACCCAAATCTCTATGTCCTCTGTGACCTGGCTCCTGCCTACTTTTCCTACTGTCAAATGTCACTTGCTCACTGTATGCCATGAGGACATTTTTTTCCTGAATTTTTCTGTCTCCCCAGTACGTAGGACAGTGCCTGAGTTGTAGTAGTTGCTCAATAAACATCTGTTGAATGAGTGAGTTAGTGGATGAACAGTGTTTCCCAGAACTGGTTATTTTGCTAGATGTTTTCTCAGAATTTCTCAATTACTCTGCTCTTTCTTCCCACCTGAGCCTTTAAGTTTGGAAGCACGGATCCCAAATTCTCATCAAAATTATTAATGTATTATTTCTGCATTCCCCAGGACTCACTTCTCTCCTCTGTCCCTTCAATTTTCCCCTCATTTTAAAATGTAGACAGTGGTCATGTCAGTCTAGTAAACTTGGGGCTTTAGTATGCACCTAACGTAGTTAGATCAGAGCTATTTTGAATGTTCCTCAGGCTTACAGCTAAAACACGAAGTCACAAATTCCTTATCTTTACAAATCCAGGAGAATGAAATTCAAAACCTCAGAGAATTCCTTCCTTAAAGCTGAGATTATGTTCCCATCTGAGAGAACCCAAAACCAATCAGTGCTACCAGCCGTAAAATTATTGATTAGTCCCTTTACAATTGGTCCTCGTGGCCTGGTAAGGCTGGGGACAACAATATGCCTTCCCAGACACTGTTATATGGCTCAAGTGCCTCATTTTTTTTCTTGGATGTGATTACAGAACTACTTTGTTCATGTTAGAATCTCTGATAAATATATCAAACTTCACACATGCTTCTATAAACCATAGTCATTGCTCTAAAGGGAACACTTCATCATCCTCTAGGAGTTAAGGACTATCAGTGTAGTGAAGGATTGCCTCTGCCCTGCTACCAACCCTGGGTGCTTTTAGGTGGCTTGGACCACCACTCCCCATCCTCCACCCACAGAGACTGTGCAGTAAATGGATAAATTGACTTAAAGGCACTATAGAAATAATGGTGCCAGATGGATCCAGTGAATTTTCACGCTAGTGTCACTTTTCTCCTTTGGCAGAGCACTGCTTTGCAAATAACATATATCTAGAGGTTACCTAAGTCCTTTGCAGTCATTGTGTCTCATTCAGTGAGCAAAAGCAAAACGGACAAAACTTTGAGATGGGCACTTTTGTTCTCTATTATGTACCAGGAGATTGTTATTAATATCGATTGTGCAGAATTTTTTCTGTTTGCCTCTCCAGATGAACCCTCTACCCTTCTCCACCCTGCTCCATGCCTGATGTCTGTGGACTGCATCAGTGGCCTCCCATGCCCTCTGACTTTCAGCTGGCTTCAGCCAAAGGGAGGTACTTGCAGGAGATGAGTGGGTGGGAAGAAAGAGAGGTTGGAGTGTTTATTCTTCTGACCCTTTCTTGCCAGGTCTCATGGAGTTCTTTTTATTGGCCCTGGCCCATTGCTCTAGAGGTAGTAGCAATTTCCCTAGGTTGCTAATTTCAGAGTTTTTCTATTCCTTCTTGATTTTTTCTTAACCCTCCTACAACGTTGCAAATAATCTTTGAAACTCTCTTCAATCATTTTAGTCCTCTTTCTCCTGCTAGGACCTGACTGACAGACTAGTCCAAGGTCTGGCTGTTCAAGTCTAGTGGCAGAGCTAAGGTGATATTTAGGCTGTCTGATTCCAAACGTATGAGCTTGTTCATGGGGCATGACTTCTTCCTCCTTCTCCCTCTCCTCTTCATTCTCTCCCAGGCGAGGAGAGGACACATTTTGTCCAATTATGGGAAGCGTTTAATGCCACCCTTTTGTAGACAATATATTACAGTCCTTATTCATGAGCCCAGCAATGATTATGTTCATCACAGTGCATTGCTCCAATAGCACCTGTATATTGTGGGTGCTATCGGAGCACCCACAGAACCCTGTATATTGTCAGGGTTCTCCAGGGAAACAGAACGAATGGGAGATATATGTGTGCGTGTGTGGAGAGAGAGAGGCTTATAGGAATTGGCTGACATGGCCAATTGGCTGAGAAGTCCCACAATCTGCTATGTGTAAGCTAAAGAACCAGGAAAGTCAGTGGTGTCATTCAATTCAAGTTCAAAGGCCTGAGAATCAGGGGCCAGTGGTCTAAATCCTGGTATGAATCCAAAAGCCCTATAACTAGGAGTGCCAATGACTGAGGGAAGGAGAATATGGATGTCTCAGCTCCAACAGAGAAAGAGAATTCTCCCTTCCAACACCTTTTTGTTCTATTCAGGCCCTCAGTGGTTTGGATAATGCCCACCCACATTAGGGGAGGGCAATCTTCCTTACTCAGTCTACAGATTCAAATGTTGATGTCTTCCAGAGACAACCTCACGGACACACCCAGCAATAATGTTTTCCCAGCCATCTGGGCATCCCTTGGCTCAGACAAGTTAACACATAAAATTCACCACCACATCTCCCACTGGCCACACTCCTTGCATACACTGGCTATAACTGTGAAGATCCATGAAGCCCATACCATGTGTAGGATACAAGCAGAAGACAAGGCATGGGAAGGTCTGCATTCTAGTTTTAGATCTTTAATTTTCCAGCTTCAAGTCACGGCAACTCTATGACTCAGATCTTTTGTCCATAGAATGGGGATCATGTATAAGTCCTGCCTAACTGGTAATGACTTTGTGAGGTTAGAATACTGTCAGGAATGTGAGATCAGGAGAAAAAGGATTAATCTAATATACAGTTAATCCTGGCTGCAGAATTCTTGCACGGAAGAACTGTTTTGTTTAGCCAAACAACCTATGGTTCTAGAACAAAAGCCCTCACGGCCTGGTCAGGATGAGCAGAGGGTGAGGTAGAGAGAATTAAATTGCTCTGCATAATAAAGTAGGAAGAAGTTGAAACTTGCTTGGAAAGTCTGAATGTGTGAGGAGGTGATATGGGGAGATGAGGGTGGGGAGGGGAGAAGCAGCAGAGCAACATGGCGCTGGGCCAAGTCTTTCCATGGAGTAGCAGCCCAGGCTGAAATTGTTAGAGGGAGAGTGGAGGGACTCCAGGTGGTTAATATTCCTTCCAGTCATTGGTGTTCTACGGTGTAAAACACCTGATGCCCCCAAACATCAGGAGAAGTCAGGGGGTACTTTGGGAATCAAAAGAATGCAGGTGGTACCCTAGGGGAAACCCTGACAGAAAAGAGCATGTGTGCATGGGTACAGTTGCATGGAAAGAGGGGATTGGACTTCGGACCTCATATGAGTTATAGAAGGGTAAAGAGATACTCTGTGACTCCCAACTGCTTTTTAACAAACAATTAGTGAAATCAGATGTCAGACTGGTGTGCGGGGAGATCTATGTCCCAGACACTCAAACCCTTACTAAGTACCTGCTGGAATTTGTGAATCAGCAAAAAATTTGTTTTCCATGTGCTTATAGATCAACAAAAATAAATATCCATTTTGAATGTCCCTAGCAAAAGACAGCATTCAGATTAGGTATATTTATTTTCATTAGTGGAATTTTGAAACTGTATTGGACAGGCTTACAACGTGCTTCCCTGCCAAGCATGTGCAGTATTAGAGTTCATTTCTGGTTTCTGCATCACAGCACTGATTGATAGGAAGGGAGGGAGGGAGAGGGGGAGACAGAAAGAGGTCCTACTGTACCACCACCAAGAACAAGAGATGTCTGAATGATATATGGCGCATGGCTGACCTGACTATTTGCAGAAGCCCCTGTTTGCAACACAAAAGAAAAACGGGAGGCTCATTAGTAGAAGGAAGTAATTAAGTCTTTATTTTAAAATTTCTAAAATGTAAATTGTTTAACACTCATTACCCACTGGACTTAATAATATTATGGGATCACTCATGAGACTTCAATGACAGGCACCCATCCGTTTCCTATTTTTATTTCCACTTTTTACTTAAACACTTTGCATGTAAGCTCTATAAATAATAGAGACTGGATAATTTAGGTACCAGAAATGGATGTTTAATGTTCCATTAAATTAGAAACCGAAGCAGTGTGATTTGGGCTGTGCCTTGCTGACCAGAAATAAGTAGAATCCAGGGAGATTACAGACACATTTTGCTAGGTACTGAAAGATTTGCCCATAGTTCTAAGAGGAAATATCAATGTATATCATTTGGAAATGGATTGAATGTTAAATTAAAACCGTGTGACTGCACGTGACTTCTCATATAAGCATAGCCTAAGATTGCGCTAGAATGTTTTTGCAGTTGTGGGCTCTAGAGAGTAACAGAAAATTCATGTTGAGACTATTAGGGAACAATATGGTAGAAATCAAGACTGCATGCATTTTGGGTTTTGTAATCTTTTATTGATATATGTGAGTTTCATTTTTGTCTCAAACATTTACTGAATTCCTTTGAGCTGAATGCCTTTGGGCAGTTCAGTTAACTTCTCTGAGTTTCAGATTCTTCATCTGTCACATGAGCATAGTAATGTCAACTTCATGGATTGATTTTTAGGATTATATGGTTATAAGGCACTTAGCACACAACCTTAACGCTTAACACACCCTGCTCAATCGTTACTAGTATTTCTTGACTCTGAAGACTTTTTCAGCTTTTTTTTTTTTAACATCTTTATTGGGGTATAATTGCTTTACAATGGTGTGTTAGTTTCTGCTTTATAACAAAGTGAATCAGTTATACATATACACATGTTCCCATATCACTTCCCTCTTGCATCTCTTACCCTCCCACCCTCCCTATCCCACCCCTCCAGGCGGTCACAAAGCACCGAGCTGATCTCCCTGTGCTATGCAGCTGCTTCCCACTAGCTATCTACCTTACGTTTGGTAGTGTACATATGTCCATGCCTCTCTCTCACTTTGTCACAGCTCACCCTTCCCCCTCCCCATATCCTCAAGTCTGTTCTCCAGTAGGTCTGTGTCTTTATTCCTGTCTTACCCCTAGGTTCTTCATGACATTTTTTTTTCTTAAATTCCATATATATGTTAGCATACGGTATTTGTCTTTCTCTTTGTGACTTACTTCACTCTGTATGACAGACTCTAGGTCTATCCACCTCATTACAAATAGCTCAATTTCATTTCTTTTCATGGCTGAGTAATATTCCATTGTATATATGTACCACATCTTCTTTATCCATTCATCTGATGATGGGCACTTAGGTTGTTTCCATCTCCGGGCTATTGTAAATAGAGCTGCAATGAACATTTTGGTACATGACTCTTTTTGAATTATGGTTTTCTCAGGGTATATGCCCAGTAGTGGGATTGCGGGCTCATATGTTAGTTCTATTTGTAGTTTTTTAAGGAACCTCCATACTGTTCTCCATGGTGGCTGTACCAATTCACATTCCCACCAGCAGTGCAGCAGTGTTCCCTTTTCTCCACACCCTCTCCAGCATTTATTGGTTCTAGATTTTTTGATGATGGCCATTCTGACTGGTGTGAGGTGATATCTCATTGTAGTTTTGATTTGCATTTCTCTAATGATTAATGATGTTGAGCATTCTTTCATGTGTTTGTTGGCAGTCTGTATATCTTCTTTGGAGAAATGTCTATTTAGGTCTTCTGCCCATTTTTGAATTGGGTTGTTTGTTTTTTTGTTATTGAGCTGCATGAGCTGCTTGTAAATTTTGGAGATTAATCCTTTGTCAGTTGCTTGATTTGCAAACATTTTCTCCCATTCTGAGGGTTGTCTTTTGGTCTTGTTTATGGTTTCCTTTGCTATGCAAAAGCTTTGAAGTTTCATTAGGTCCCATTTGTTTATTTTTGTTTTTATTTCCATTTCTCTAGGAGGTGGGTCAAACAGGATCTTGCTGTGATTTATGTCATAGAGTGTTCTGCCTATGTTTTCCTCTAAGAGTTTGATAGTTTCTGGCGGTACATTTAGGTCTTTAATCCATTTTGAGGTTATTTTTGTGTATGGTGTTAGAGAGTGTTCTAACCTCATACTTTTACATGTACCTGTCCAGTTTTACCAGCACCACTTATTGAAGAGGCTGTCCTTTCTCCGCTGTACATTCCTGCCTCCTTTATCAAAGATAAGGTGACCGTATGTGTGTGGGTTTATCTCTGGGCTTTCTATCCTGTTCCATTGATCTATCTTTCTGTTTTTGTGCCAGTACCATACTGTCTTGATTACTGTAGCTTTGTAGTATAGCCTGAAGTCAGGGAGCCTGATTCCTCCAGCTCCGTTTTTCGTTCTCAAGATTGCTTTGGCTATTCGGGGTCTTTTGTGTTTCCATACAAATTGTGAAATTTTTTGTTCTACTTCTGTGAAAAATGCCAGTGGTAGCTTGATAGGGATTGCATTGAATCTGTAGATTGCTTTGGGTAGTAGAGTCATTTTCACAGTGTTGATTCTTCCAATCCAAGAACATGGTATATCTCTCCATCTATTTGTATCATCTTTAATTTCTTTCATCAGTGTCTTATAATTTTCTGCATACAGGTTTTTGTCTCCTTAGGTAGGTTTATTCCTAGATATTTTATTCTTTTTGTTGCAGTGGTAAATGGGAGTGTGTTCTTGATTTCACTTTCAGATTTTTCATCATTAGTGTATAGGAATGCCAGAGATTTCTGTGCATTAATTTGGTATCCTGCTACTTTGCCAAATTCATTGATTGATTAGCTCTAGTAGTTTTCTGGTAGCATCTTTAGGATTCTCTATGTATAGTACCATGTCATCCAGAAACAGTGACAGCTTTACTTCTTCTTTTCTCATTTGGATTCCTTTTATTTCTTTTTCTTCTCTGATTGCTGTGGCTAAAACTGCCAAAACTATGTTGAATAAGAGTGGTGAGAGTGGGTAACCTTGTCTTGTTCCTGATCTTAGTGGAAATGCTTTCAGTTTTTCACCATTGAGGATGATGTTGGCTGTGGGTTTGTCATATATGGCCTTTATTATGTTGAGGAAAGTTCTCTCTGTGCCTACTTTCTGCAGGGTATTTATCATAAATGGGTGTTGAATTTTGTCGAAAGCTTTAGCTGCATCTATTGAGATGACGATACGGTTTTTCTCCTTCAATTTGTTAATATGGTGTATCACTTGATTGATTTACGTATATTGAACAATTCTTGCATTCCTGGAATGAACCCCACTTGATCATGGTGTATGATCCTTTTAATGTGCTGTTGGATTCTGTTTGCTAGTATTTCGTTTAGGATTTTTGCATCTATATTCATCAGTGATATTGGCCTGTAGTTTTCTTCTTTGTGACATCCTTGTGTGGTTTTGGTATCAGGGTGATGGTGGCCTCGTAGAATGAGTTTGGGAGCGTTCCTCCCTCTGCTATATTTTGGAAGAATTTGAGAAGGGTAGGTGTTAGCTCTTCTCTAAATATTTGATAGAATTCACCTGTGAAGCCATCTGGTCCTGGGCTTTTGTTTGTTGGAAGATTTTTAATCACAGTTTCAATTTCAGTGCTTGTGATTGGTCTGTTCATATTTTCTGTTTCTTCCTGATTCAGTCTTGGCAGGTTGTGCATTTCTAAGAATTTGTCCATTTCTTCCAGGTTGTCCAATTTATTGGCATAGAGTTGCTTGTAGTAATCTCTCAGGATCTTTTGTATTTCTGCAGTGTCAGTTGTTACTTCTCCTTTTTCATTTCTAATTCTATTGATTTGAATCTTCTCCCTTTTTTTCCTGATGAGTCTGGCTAATGGTTTATCAATTTTGTTTATCTTCTCAAAGAACCAGCTTTTAGTTTTATTGGCCTTTGCTATCATTTTCTTCATTTCTTTTTCATTTATTTCTGATCTTTATGATTTCTTTCCTTCGCTAACTTTGGCGTTTTCCTTGTTCTTCTTTCTCTAATTGCTTTAGGTGCAAGGTTAGGTTGTTTATTCGAGATGTTTCCTGTTTCTTAAGGTAGGATTGTATTGCTATAAACTTCCGTCTTAGAACTGCTTTTGCTGCATCCCATAGATTTTGGGTCCTTGTTTCTCCATTGTCATTTGTTTCTAGGTATTTTTTGATTTCCTCTTTGATTTCTTCAGGGATCACTTCGTTATTAAGTACTGTATTGTTTAGCCTCCATGTGTTTGTAGTTTTTACAGATCTTTTCCTGTAATTGATATCTAGTCTCATAGCGTTGTGGTCAGAAAAGATACTTGATAGAATTTCAGTTTTCTTAAATTTACCATAGCTTGATTTGTGACCCAAGATATGATCTATCCTGGAGAATATTCCATGAGCACTTGAGAAAAATGTGTATTCTGTTGTTTTTGGATGGAATGTCCTATAAATATCCATTAAGTCCATATTGTTTAATGTATCATTTAACGCTTGTGTTTCCTTATTTATTTTCATTTTGGATGATCTGTCCATTGGTGAAAGTGGGGTGTTAAAGCCCCCTAGTATGAATGTGTTACTCTCAATTTCCCCTTTTATGGCTGTTAGTATTTGCCTTATGTATTGAGGTGCTCCTATATTGGGTGCATAAATATTTACAATGGTTATATCTTCTTCTTGGATCGGTCCCTTGATCATTATGTAGTGACCTTCCTTGTCTCTTGTAACATTCTTTATTTTAAAGTCTGTTTTGTCTGATATGAGAGTTACTACTCCAGCTTTCTTTTGGTTTCCATTTGCATGGAATATCTTTTTCCATTCCCTCACTTTCAGTCTGTATGTGTCTCTAGGTCTGAAGTGGGTCTCTTGTAGACAGCATATATATGGGTCTTGTTTTTTATCCATTTAGCCAGTCTGTGACTTTTGGTGGGAGCATTTAATCCATTTACGTTTAAGGTAATTATTGATATGTATGTTCCTATTCCCATATTCTTAATTGTTTTGGGTTTGTTAATGTAGGTCTTCTCCTTCTCTTGTGTTTCTTGCCTAGAGAAGGTCCTTTAGCATTTGTTGTAAAGCTGGTTTGATGGTGCTAAACTCTCTCAGCTTTTGCTTGTCTGTAAAGGTTTTAATTTCTCCATCAAATCTGAATGAGATCCTTTCTGGGTAGAGTAATCTTGGTTGTAGGTTTTTCTCCTTCATCACTTTAAATATGTCCTGCCAGTCCCTTCTGGTTTGCAGAGTTTCTGCTGAAAGATCAGCTGTTAACCTTATGGGGATTCCCTTGTGTGTTATTTGTTGTTTTTCCCTTGCTGCTTTTAATATGCTTTCTTTGTTTTTAATTTTTGACAGTTTGATTAATATGTGTCTTGGCATGTTTCTCCTTGGATTTATCCTGTATGGGACTCTCTGTGCTTCCTGGCCTTGATTAACTATTTCCTTTCCCATATTAAGGAAGTTTTCAACTATAATCTCTTCAAATATTTTCTCAGTCCCTTTCTTTTTCTCTTCTTTTTCTGGAACCCCTATAATTTCGAATGTTGGTGCGTTTGATGTTGTCCCAGAGGTCTCTGAGACTGTCCTCAGTTCTTTTCATTCTTTTTTCTTTATTCTGCTCTGCAGTAGTTATTTCCACTCTTTTAACTTCCAGGTCACTTATCTGTTCTTCTGCCTCAGTTATTCTGCTATTGATCCCTTCTAGAGTATTTTTAATTTCATTTATTGTGTTGTTCATCATTGTTTGTTTCATCTTTAGTTCTTCTAGGTCCTTGTTAAATGTTTCTTGCATTTTCTCTATTCTATATTCAAGATTTTGTATCATCTTTACTATCATTATTCTGAATTCTTTTTCAGGTAGACTGCCTATTTCCTCTTCATTTGTTAGGTCTGGTGGGTTTTATCTTGCTCCTCATCTGCTCTGTGTTTTTCTGTCTTCTCATTTTGCTTATCTTACTGCGTTTGGGGTCTCCTTTTTGCAGGCTGCAGGTTTGTAGTTCCCGTTGTTTTTGCTGTCTGTCCCCAGTGGCTAAAGTTGGTTCAGTGGGTTGTGTAGGCTTCCTGGTGGAGGGGATTAGTGCCTGTGTTCTGGTGGATGAGGCTGTATCTTGTCTTTCTGGTGGGCAGGTCCACATCTGGTGGTGTGTTTTGGGGTGTCTGTGGACTTATTATGATATTAGGCAGCCTCTCTGCTAATGGGTGGGGTTGTGTTCCTGTCTTGCTAGTTGTGTGGCATAGGGTGTCTAGCACATACCTTGTTGGTCGTTGAGTGAAGCTGGGTGTTGGTGTTGAGATGGAGATCTCTTGGAGATTTTCCTCATTTGATATTACATGGAGCTGCGAGGTCTCTTGTGGACCGGTGTCCTGAATTTGGCTCTCCCACCTCAGAGGCACAGCACTGACTCCTGGCTGCAGCACCAAGAGCCTTTCATCCACACGGCTCAGAATAAAAGGGAGAAAAAGTAGAAAGAAAGAAAGAGGGGGAGGGAGGGAGGGAGGGAAAGAAAGAAATAGGATAAAAGAAAATAAAGTAAGAAAAAAATAAAGTTATTAAAATAAATAATTACTCAGAAAAAAAATTAAAAGACAACAACCACCACAAAAACGGATGGGTAGAACCCTAGGACAAATGGTGGAAGCAAAGCTCTACAGACAAAATCTCTCACAGAAGCATACACATACACACTCACAAAAAGAGGAAAAGGGGAAAAAATCATAAATCTTGCTCTGAAAGTCCACCTCCTCTATGTGGGATGATTCGTTGTCTATTCATGTATTCCACGGTTGCAGGGTACATCAAGTTGATTGTGGAGCTTTAATCCGCTGCTTCTGAGGCTGCTGGGAGAGATTTCCCTTTCTCTTCTTTGTTCTCACTGCTCCCGGGGCTCAGCTTTGGATTTGGCCCTGCCTCTGCGTGTCTGTCACCGGAGGGCATCTGTTCTTCGCTCAGACAGGACGTGGTTAAAGGAGCCGCTGATCCGGGGGCTCTGGCTCACTCAGGCCGGGGGGAGGGAGGGGTACGAAGTGCGGGGCGAGCCTGCAGAGGCAGAGGCCGGTGGGACGTTGCACCAGCCTGCGGCACGCCGTGCGTTCTCCCAGGGAAGTTGTCCCTGGATCCCGGGACCCTGGCAGTGGCGGGCTGCACAGGCTCCCGGAAGGGAGGTGTGGAGAGTGACCTGTGCTTGCACACAGGCTTCTTGGTGTTGGCAGCAGCAGCCTTAGCGTCTCATGCCCATCTCTGGGGTCTGCGCTGTTAGCCGTGGCTCGCACCCGTCTCTGGAGCTCCTTTAAGCAGCGTTCTTAATCCCCTCTCCTCGCGCATCAGGAAACAAAGAGGAAAGAAGTCTCTTGCCTCTTCTACAGGTCCATACTTTTTCCTGGACTCCCTTCCAGCTAGCCGTGGTGCACTAACCCCTTCAGGCTGTGTTCACGCCGCCAGCCCCAGTCTTCTCCCTGAGCTCTGACGGAAGCCCGAGCCTCAGCTCCCAGCCCCACCCGCCCTGGCGGGTGAGCAGACAAGCCTCTCGGGCTGGTGAGTGCCGGTTGGCACCGATCCTCTGTGCAGGAATCTCTCCGCTTTACCCCCGCACCGCTGTTGCTGTGCTCTCCTCCACGGCTCCGAAGCTTCCCCCCTGCGCCACCCACAGTCTCCGCCCACGAAGGGGATTCTAGTGTGTGGAAACCTTTCCTCCTTCACAGCTCCTTCCCAGAGGTGCAGGTCCCGTCTCTATTCTTTTGTCTCTGTTTATTCTTTTTTCTTTTTCCGTACCCAGGTACGTGGGGAGTTTCTTGCCTTTTGGGAGGTCTGAGGTCTTCTGCCAGCCTTCAGTAGGTGTTCTGTAGGAGTTGTTCCACATGTAGATGTATTGGTGATGTATCTGTGGGAAGGAAGGTGATCTCCGCATCTTACTCTTCTGCCATCTTCCCCCTCTCGCATCAGGCATGTGTTTTATACTTACAGCACATCTCAGTTTGAATTAACCACGTGTCAAGTGCTCAGTAGCCACATACGGCTAGTGACTGCTGTGTTGGACAGCACAGCTCTGTGCCCTTATACTTTGTCTCCTAATTGATCTGTTGATTTCTGAGAGAGGCCTGTAAAATTCCCAGTAAGTTTGTGGATATTGCTAATTTTTATAATAACTCTTTTGTAATAACTTCATACATTTTGAAGCTATATTGTGAAAAGAATAAAGGCGTATGTTGTATTTTCTAGGTGGATTATGCCTTTCATCAGTATGAAATGTCTCCCCCTTGTCCAGTTTAATTATTTTGGGCCTTGAATTTTAGTTTGATATTAATATTGCCGCTCCTAGTTTTTGTGATTTTTATTGGCTTATTATATCTTTCACCCCCTGTATATCTTACCTTTCTCTGTTATTTTTTAGGTATACTTATTAAAAGAATAGAGTGAGGTTTTCTTAATTATAAGCTAAGTTTTTCACACTTTTAATAGTACAGTTTAATCCATGAATACTACTGGGATTCCTAAAACAGAGATAAACGTTCCGTTTATGCATTCTACTGGATTATTTGCTCACTATTATTTCTTGCCTCCCTTGTTTTGGCATTCATTTTTTATTTTGCTGCAGTATATTCATAAACAACTCTTTAGCAAAGTTCTGTGGATGGTCAACTTTGCAGATTTATATCTTTACTTTGCCTTCACATTCTAATGCCAGTGGGGCTGGGTATGAAACTCTAAATTTGAACTCCCCTTCTCTCAGAACTCTAAAGCTACTGTTCCACTATCTTCTAGTATCTGCATCTGTAAAGAATTTAATATTTATCTGGTTCTCCTTCTTATGTAAATAAGCTGCTTTTCTTCCTTCTGAAATCTTTGAGAATACTCTTTTTATGTTTGAGTATTTGCAATTTTGTCAGGATGGATATCTATCTGTCTGTTTATCTGTCTATCTACCTGTCATCTTTTGTCTATATGTTTACCCCATTCATTCCATTTTGGCACTTAGAGCTTTCCACCTGTGACTTTCCTCAGCTTGCAAAAATAATCATCTTTTAAAAATGATTCCTCCCATGTTCACTTTCTAATTCCTATGCTTTTGGATCTCCTTTAGATAAATATTGGACATCTGGAATAATTTTCCACATCTCTTCATTTTCTCTGTTATTTTTCTATTATTTTATGTATTTGCATTGTCTTCTAGGAGATTAGCTGCACTTTGTTTTCCAGATCAAAATTTCTGTCTTCAGCTATCACTCTAGATCTTTTACATTTTAAGGAATTATGTTTCTAATTTCTAAGATGCTATCTTGGTCCTAAATATCTTAGTTTGCATTCCAAAATAGTTTTATATTATGACTACAATATATTTTAAAATTTCCCAGAGAAAAAATATTATTTTTAAGTTCTTTTTTATTTGCTACATTATCTCTACTTCTTCTGGTATCATTTCTGTTAACTGATCAAAACCTTTCCCTTTTATATATTTTCTCCCTTTCAGCTATCTGATGATTCTTCCCATCTCTACACTTGAATTAATTTAGTGACTAGTTAATTAGAAAGGAACTGTGTAGTTTTCCTCAGTGTTTAAATAAGTCTGTTCTCCCAACAGTTGTCTCTCTCCTGTATGGGAAAGGCAGAAAGTCTGGTTCCACTCAAGGGAGAGCAGGCAGAAAGCAGAGTCGCGTTTTGGACCTCTTCAATTTCTTTTCTTTCTTTTTTTAAATTTATTTATTTACTTATTTACTTTTGGCTGCATTGGGTCTTCATTGCTGAACGTGGGCTTTCTCTAACTGCAGCGAGCAGAGGCTACTCTTTTGTTGTGGTGCACAGACTTCTCATAGTGGTGGATTCTCTTGTGGAGCATGGGCTCTAGGCATGCAGGCTTCAGTAGCCGTGGCTCATGGACTCTAGAGCTCAGGTTCTGTAGTTGTGGTGCACAACTTAGTTGTGGGCTTAGTTGCTCTGCGGCACGTGGGATCTTCCCAGACCAGGGCTTGAACACGTGTCCCCTGCTTTGGCAGGCAGATTCTTAACCACTACACCACCAGGGAAGTCCCTGGATCTCTTCAGTTTTCTAAGTAAGAAGGACTCCACCCTCTAGTATAGAGAATTCTAGAGTATTTCTCTCTTGGATAGGGCTGCTGTTCCTTCGTGTAACCCCTCCCTATCTGTTTGTGGATTGGGAATTACATCAAGCTCTTCCATGCTTCTTTCTCATCTCCTAACATTCACAGGGAAATTCCCCTCCAGGCATGTGGTTCAATTACTCTGTTGTAGAGCTCATACTGCTTGCTCAAGCATGGGGATTAGGAGCAGGGTGAAAGCTGCTCCAGAAAGATTCCAACTTGTTCTGTGTTTGAAACTGTAGTTAATTAAATAACTAAGCTTCCAGGACTCTTTTCTGTTTTTTGTATTATGCATTCTTGGAGTTGTGCTGTGTTCTTTACAGGGCCTTGTTCATATCTGGTATCCTCATTTAATCATCTCAACAGCCTAGCAATGTGGGTAGAGCAAGAATTATTGTTCCTATGTTGCCAATAAAAACGGAAATTCGGAGACTTAAGAAATTTACCCAAAGCTGGTGTGGTGGGAAAGAACCAGTTTTCTAAATTCTCAACCAGGGCTTTTTTTTTTTTTTCTTTTTTTTTTTCTACCAAAGCTAGAGTATATAGAAAGAGTAATACCTAACCTAAAATGCAATGCAAAATAAACAGTTCGGATACTCTGAATGAACCAAAAGGAAAAAATTGAACATGAGCGATCTCTTTGCATCTTTTATTTGGAAAATAGAGCCTGGTTTGGAAAAAGGTTGGAATGCTAAGGAGGATGAAAGAAAGAAAAATGAGCTTCTAAATTGGGACCCCTCAGATTTCCAGAAATATGCATGATGAAAAGTTGCAAGTAGTATGTGTAGTTGCAATTTTAACTTCCAAGCATTTGTCAATTTTAAAACATAGCAATTTCAGTGACATGCAAAATAATTTTTTACAAATTATGCAGTGTTCATGCATAAATTGATAAGCAGTTTTGATCTGGCTAAAGGTTTTCAGGATAATACAGATGTTTCCAGTTACACAGTTGAGTGAATTAGAGGAAATTTTTGTATGTTTCTGAAGTGTCTGGCCTATGCCAAACTAGATGAACCATTGAGGAAAAAGGAACAAAGTAATTCAAATCATATTCCACTGATGAAGCTGAGTCATGAATGTATCTTTGGTTTCTTCCTTCTTTAGAGTCAGGGTTTTTGTTGGGCATCCCTGTGATGTTCACAAACTTCCTCCAAGTTTCCTGAGAAAGCAGACTTGTGACCATTGTGGCAATTTGAAAAACACATAGACCCATGATGGTCCTGGTAAAGGGAACCAAGTTCATTCCTGGTGACTGAGCCAAGTGAGTGAAATCAAGGTGAGAAGATGGCTGTACTATGGTATAACCCACCTCAGCCCCCTAAAAGGGACCTGTTCAACCTATACAGGTGTATGTGTAAATTTGGCCTCTAAAATATGCCCATCTTTCCTGTTCACAGTCTATATTTCATCTTACTTTCATCTTCCCTTTTTTTTTTTAACTTTGGACCTTAACTCTCAATTCTTCTTTTGTAAACTGCTGGCTTTGAATGTCCACATTGCTTTCATTACCCTGGTCCCACCTTGCTGTCCCCGTCCTACCACGGGGCATGAAGCTGACCTTCTGAGCTCATGCACTGACACTCATATTGACAGGCATTCCAGTACCTTTCTCCCATCTACCCTAACCCAGAACAGACAAACCAGCCCCACCCCGTCTTCAGGCACCTATAGCCTCCCATTTCATGTATATGCTCTTAGCTCAGGCTGCTATAACAACATACCATGGACTTGGTAACTGAAACAACAGACATTTATCTCTCACGGTTCTGGAGGCTGGGAAATCCAAGATCACAGTGTTGGCTAAGTTCCTGGTGAGCTCCCTCTTCCTGGGTTGCAGTTGGCCGTCTTCTCACTGTGTTCTCACCTGGTAGAGAGAGAGCAAGCTCTGGCTCTCTTCCTCAACTTATAAGGACCCTAAAACCATCCTGGGGGGCCAACCCTCATGATTTCATCTAAACCTAATTACCTCCCAAAGGTCCCACCTCCAAAGACCATCACATTGGGGATTAGGGCTTCAACATATGTATAATGGGGAACACAAATATTCAGTCCATACATATGCTGAGCATCTTGAGTCCTGATATAATCTCCCAGAGACTTCTCATATCCTACCATAGCCAGGAACAGGACCAGCCACCTAAATTAGGAAGTGGCCTAATCCAACCCAAGTCATACAATTTCAAGAGTCCCTACAATGTTAGAGACCAGAGTGACCTTTTTTTGGCCTAGTTCCAGTCCTTAATGGAGAGAGGTTATTGACACAACTTATACTGTTCAATCTTTTTTTAGAATAAAATCTTTTTTTTAGGAATAAAGCTAAAATAGGAAACAAGAGACTACAGTCTGGTCCTCCAACTGGCTGGCTATGTTACCCCTGACTGTACATATGCCCATACACTCCATTGTGCTGGAAATATCCCTCTATATCTGTATCCCACCATAGAATCTGTGCTCCTTAGGGATAAAGGTCACCATATCAGCATCTTGTAGCCCTAACACCAAGCAGGCAGTTATAAATTTTGTTTGAATGAATGGCTAGATTAAGGAAGAAAATGAACTGAAATGTACTTCTCTGGGTTTCATTTTGCTTCCTTCTTTTCTTTCATTTCGTTTATTCAAATTAACAATTTTCAAGTGTGACATGTCAGGCATTGTGATAGCACCTGGAAATATATGGGTCAATTTTTGGTCTTGAGGATCTAAACTTTTAAAAAACAGGGTTGGAGTGTTTAAAGAATTAACGTCTAAATTCATCCCAGTTCTCAAATTCTAAGATGCACACATAAAATTCTGGCCCTCTGAGGAACTTTTCTGGACAGACTATATAGGTAAAACAACAATAACAAAAAAAACCAAAACAACTAAAGCTAGAATTGAGTATCAGGAAGCTGAATCAGGACAGTTGTGGAAAGGTTAGTTAGTAGTTACAGTAAAGATAATTGAGGGCTTCCCTGGTGGCGCAATGGTTGAGAGTCTGCCTGCCAATGCAGGGGACACGGGTTCGTGCCCCGGTCCGGGAAGATCCCACATGCCACGGAGCGGCTGGGCCCGTGAGTCATGGCCGCTGAGCCTGCTCGTCCGGAGCCTATGCTCCACAACAGGAGAGGCCACAGCAGTGAGAGGCCCGCATACCGCAAAAAAAAAAAAGATAATTGAAACATTTTTTTTTGTGGTAAAATATATATAACATAAAATTTGCCATTTTAACCATTTTTCAGTGTGCAATTTAGTGACACTAATTACACTCACAGTGCCATGCAACCATCACCATTACTTATTTTCAAATTTTTTCCATTACCCTAAACAGAAACTCTATAACCAATAAGTAGTAACTCCCATTTTCCCTTCCCCTCTGCCCCGTTAACCTCTAATCTGCTTCCTTTCTTTATGAATTTGCCTATGCTAGATATCTCATGGAAGTGGAATCATACAATATTTGTCCTTCTTGTGTCTGGCTTATTTCACTTAGCATAATATTTTCAAGGTTCATTCATGTTGTAACTTGTGTCAGAACTTCATTCCTTTTGATGGCTGAATAATAGTCTATTGTATGCATATTGTGTTTTGTTCGTCCATTTCTGTGTTGATACTTCAGTTGCTTCCACATTTTGGCTATTGTGATAATGCTGCAATGAATATTTGTCTATAAGAATCTGTTTTAGTTCCTGATTTCAGTGCTGGCTATATACCTAGAAGTGGAATTGCTTGGTCATCTGGTAACTCTATGTGAGCTTTTTGAAGATCCACCAAACTGTCTTCCACATAGGCTGCACAATTTACCCTCCCACCAACAGTGCACAAGGGTACCAGTTCTTCCACATCTTAACCAATACATATAATTTTCTGTTTCTTTGATTATAGCAATCCTAGTGTAAAGTGATCTTATTGTGGTTTTGATTTGCATTTCCCTAGTGACCTCTGTCAAGCCAACGGAATGTGAAAGTGTCTTTGCTTTGTCTTAGCTTCTCCCTTGATCACTCCTGCCCTATCCTCATGTCAAGAACCCCTTGTGTATGAATTGCAAGGAGTGACAAATTAAAAAGTAAAGTAGATACATTTTAAAGATTAAAAAATATTTTAATTGAAGTATAGTTGATTTACAATGTTGTGTTACTTTCAGATGTACAGCAGTGTGATTCAGTTATATACATGTGTGTGTACATGCATATATATATATATATATATATATATTCTTTTTCAGACTCTTTTCCCATAAAGGTTATCACATAAGATTGAGTACAGTTCCCTGTGCTACACAGTAGGTCCTTACTGGCTATCTATTTTATATATAGTAGTGTGTATATGTCAATCCAAAACTCCTAATTTATCCCCCTCCCCCCTTTCCCCTTTGGTAACCATAAGTTTGTTTTCTATGTCTGTGGGTCTATTTCTGTTTTGTAAATACGTTCATTTTATCTTTTTTGGGGGGGATTCCACATATAAGCACTATCATAGGATATTTGTTATTTTTTATAAAGCAATATAATTATTAAGAGCACAGCTTTTGCAGTAAACAGACCTGAATTTGAATGCTGTCTCTGCCACCCATTAGCTTTATAACCCTGAACAAATTATATAATCTCTCTGAGCCTCAGTTTTTTTTAATGGGTAAAATGGGGATTACAACAGCTACTTAGTAGGATTGTTGTCAGAAAGGAATTTAATTGTGTATATAAAATTGCACAGTTCTATTTTGTTCTCACAACAATCCTACAAAATCCTGAATATCTACAATGTAGTGATTAGTAGTGACGTAGTGCACAGCACACAGCCACTCAGTGATTGCTAGCACTGTTGTGGTTTTTGTGGTTGTTGTTCCTAGCACTCAGAAAGGAGAATTTGCTAACCATGCAGACCTTTTGTAGAAATTTTCTGACAATATTAGCCTAGTTGACATGGAAAAAAATGGGTAGAACAGCATTTCTAATGATCTCTAAAATCTTATCCTAATAAGAACAGACCTACACACTAAGACATAATTTCTGTTAAAGTCCTAACATCTTCAACTTAGTGTCAGAAGATCCTTTCAGTTATGTAAGACTTTTAATTTCTCTTTCTAATTTTAAATTTAGTTGTCATAGCAACTGCCACACACTGCTGCAAATGGTACTAGAGGGATATGCAAACATTTCCAAAGAATTTTTCAATATGTTGCACAAACATTATACAATATTTAGTAGACGTGCTGCAAGTCATAGTGGAGGGGAGTCCTTCATGGAGAACGAAAACTGTACTTAACCAGGAATTTTAAATGGGAAGGATTTCAATATGTATATTTTCTTGAAGGGTGGGAGTGGAGAAGGCATTGTTAACAAGTCCTTCTGGAAAAAAAATGAGTGAATTATTGGGCTCAAGCAATAATCAACAGTT
This sequence comes from Lagenorhynchus albirostris, assembly GCF_949774975.1. NCBI lineage: Eukaryota > Metazoa > Chordata > Mammalia > Artiodactyla > Delphinidae > Lagenorhynchus > Lagenorhynchus albirostris. The sequence goes on along the minus strand of NC_083110.1, from coordinate 48,522,941 downwards.
AGGAGGAAAATGATGAAATGAGAACGGACAGAATGAGACTGGGAACAATTTCTTCTGTGGTGTCAGACTAGAACTTGCTCAGCTGTTACCATCTGGTGATTGTAACACTGAGTTCTTGTTATTTTATAATAAAACATTTGCTCTGGGGAATGGTTGAACCCTCAGGGTCTGGGGACCAAGACAAGGTTAAACTGACTGAAAGTAATAAGGTTTGGGCTGCTGTAAGGTATAAGCCAGGATTTTGGCACTTTATTGATTTCCCAAATTCTACAGTGAGATGTTTAACCTATTAGAAATCTTGGCATCTCTCAGATTTCCAGAACCTATGATATACTTTGTTCATTGTGACTCTCCAGGAGTGAAAGAAGGTATTGGTGTGTCCCAGACTCAGCACAATGACCACATTTCTTGGAGCATTTCAAAAGCTGACTAGTGCTCCGTGGATACATTTTGAGATTCAAGCCTATAGTCAAATAAACAGAATCTAAAGTTTGACTTGTAAAACTGCTTCATACTCTCCCTTCCACCACCTCACACTCCAAAACATGTCAATTATAGTTTAAAGGTGAATTCTATATGAACCTATTATATACATTTACCAAATGATTTCCATAAAATGGAAGAAAATATTTTCTTTTTCTAAAATTTTGCTATTATGATTTTAAATGATATATTTGTCATCTACTGCCATATAACAAATTACCTCAAAATTAGTAGCTTAAAAGAACAAACATTAATTATTTCACAGTTTCTGTGGGGTCAGAAATCTGGGTACGGCTTCACTGGGTCTTTCTGACTTAGGGTCTCTCATGAGGTGCACCAGAGCTGCAGTCTCATCTGAATGCTCATCTGGGGAGTGACTGTTTCCAAGCTCACTCCTATGGTTGTTGGCAGGCCTTAGTCACTTACCACATGGACCACTCCACAGGGCTGCCCTACCACATGGCAGCTGCCTTCCCCTAGGGCACACGACCCATGAGACAGTGAGAGGGAGCACACTCAAGATGAAAGGCAGTCATTTTATAATCTAAACCCACAAGTGTCATTTCATCACTTATGCCATATTCCATTCATTAGAAGTGAGGCAATAAGTCCAACCACACTCAAGGAGAGGAGATTGCCCACGGGCATGAACTCCAGAAGATGAGGACCACTAGGGCCCATCCGAAGCTGCTGAATGCATATGTCCCAGGGCTTTCATATAAGTGCTACCTTTTAATCAGTATCTAATATATGCCAAGCTCTTACTCACATTATATACATGACCTCTAATCCTCACAATGACCCTACATAGCATAATTATTATCTCCAATTTGTAGAAAAGGAAAATGAGAATCTGAGAGCTTAAGTAATTTTCCAGTGATCACATAGTTTATAAATAACAGGGACAAAATTTGCAATAACCTCTACTGTCGCCTAGTCCAATGGCTCTTTCAACCATGTTTCCGCTACTTTAGGTACCTATGTCACTGAAAGCATCATCTAAGGATATATTAGAATGCTTCACTTGTCAAGCACTAAAATACAAATGAAGTCAGTAAACTAAAAGTAACAAAACATCAGAAAAGAAAAATATTTCTATTATTCTGTTCACTGAAAATCTTGAGATGAAAATTTATTATTGGTGGTCCTTTAATGAACAGATGTTTAACTCTGATTCCTGAATAATATAAGGTAAATAAGAATTTTGGAAGTGATGATTCTCCAAATGGAGAAATTTTTAATTATCAGAACATGACATAACAGGTAGAGGACAATGGTTGAAGATTCTGCTACTTTGAAAAGTATAAATGCATGCAGCTTAGTTTAAGAAGCATATATTCCATAGGATTCATGGTCAGTATTTTATCAAATATTCTTTGCAGAGAACCACGAGTTCAATTTTCACTGGAATCGGTGTAGAGCAAGAAAGGAGTGTTGTTTATCCTATGAGCTTTTTTCTATACTTTGTCTGATAGAAGAGAACAGAAACAAATAAATACTGCCCAGTAACAGAGATTGAGTTGAAAGCAACAGGGAAATGTGTTTTTCTATCATCACAATTGGATTTCACCAGAGCTGAAATCACATTCCAGAATGATGATATCAGTGATGACAGAGATGTAGTATGTCTCCTGGCTTTCTAGACTCCAGGTAGGTACTACAAATCTGAGTTAGCTGAAATAATCAGGAGACTGTGTCAGGAGTTGGAAAGAGAGTGAATATTATTCAACCTAAGTTCATTTAAAAAAATCTAAACCTTACATGATTGACTTTCTTATCTTAAATTAGTTCATTGTTATAAAAGATACTAATTGCTATCATAGACAAACTCAAGGTTTGGGGAGAGACCAAAGCAAAACTAGGACATGAATTAAATTTTGACTTCCTTACCCTTACCCATATCCCCATCCCTCTTATTCTGCCCTCTACCTTGGCCACCCTTACAAGCTGATGCTCTAGAGGATTACATTATATTCTCAATTTTTTTTGGCTTCCAGCAAAAATTGACCTAGTCTGAGTCCCATCCTCAGATTTTCTCTCTGCTACTATGGTAAAAAACACTTTTAAGCAAAGAATATCTTAGTTGATAATGGTTTTCCCCTATAGTACCAGCACAACTCCTTATAGAATAGGCCTCAGTTATTTTGCAACAATTGAAAGTAACTCTTACTTGGGCAAATAAGAGTAACCTAAACATATTCCCCTCAAAGAATCTGTACAGAGGCCAATGATTTGATACTGAAATCTGTATCAGAGAATGAGGTACCCTATTAGGTCAGTAAAAAGGGAAAGGGGGGCAGGAGATAGAGTTAAAGTCCTGACAGGAATTTAGAATGAGCATAAATATTGTCTGTTCTGCTACGATATAGTAGTTGCAGATAGATATCATCAAGATGGCATCATGTTATTAAAAATTAAATTATAAAAATAAATGTTTCATTGGGGAAAAAGAGCGAGGAGCTAAGGAAATTTTAACTTTCAATGATAATGTGATCTTTCCTAGAGGGATTTTTAAAAAGGTTTTTAAGAATATAAGGATATATTCTTATTTCAAGCTAAAGATAATAATGTGTTGGGACTTCCCTGCCGGTCCAGTGGTTAAGACTCCACGCTTCCACTGCAGGGTGCGCAGGTTCCATCCCTGGTGGGGGAACTAAGATCCCATACGCGGTGCGGCACAGCCAAAACAGAACTAACTAACTATATAAATAAATAAATTTTTAAAAATAAAGATAATGTGTTGAACATATTTGACTAGAGCAAGTGTACTTTACATTTAAAAGTCTGGGGATAGGATATAAGATAGGCAAAATGTATTCATTTTCTAAATTATCAAAATAAACTGTACCACAGAAGTCAACATCCAATGTAAATTCAACAATTCCAAGTGAGCAGACACTCAACAATAAAGCTCTATGTTACTTGTCACTGCATGTGGCAGCATGGCCCCATCAAGCATTTAACTTATGTCTTAAAAGTGTTTTCTTTCTTCTCTGTTCTTTTGAGAGAGGGCTTAGACAGCCCGCATGTCTACCCAAGAATCTTGGGTACGATTCTTCTCATTGAGACATAGAGGTTCCTTCCCTTCCAGGTGGAAGTAGGAATTTAAGAACTCTCTTGAGGTTAAAAAGTTCTCCTGTTGTAGAGGCAATGTACATAAAGAGACCTTTGTGTCTGAGGGTCTGAGTAAGATGAGCTGCGCATCCTGGAGAGGCAATTCCCCTACAGGAAAAAGAGTGGTTTTAGTTCCCAAACAGCAGACTCCTGACCCACTTCTCTCAGCACTCCTGGAGTGCCTGGCACCTTGGCAGAATGACTGTTGCTGGGACTGAATGAGTCAAGAGCTAACAGCTGTGACCTGGAGAACCAAAGTAAGGGATATTCTTGGTGGCACTAGCACCAGGAACTGAGGGTTTTTTTGTTTTTTTTTTGCCACACCACGTGGCATGCAGGATCTTAGTTCCCCAGCCAGGGAATGAACCTGTGCCCACTGCAGTGGAAATGCAGAGTCTTAACCACTGGACCACCAGAGAAGTCCCCACTGAGGGATTTGAATCATCAAAGATGACTGACCACCTGACCTTATAGGATGGGATGAATTTCCAACTGTGACTCCGTGGGGCAGCCAGAAGTAATGGCACGGACCAGCTGATGTGATCTCTGACCTTCCCTCTCACATCCCACAAATTGGGTGTGGAAGTTGATAAGTTTTCTAGGTTTTGGTTTTTTTTGACCATTCAACAGAAGAAGACACTCAAAAAAAAAAAAAGACACTAGACCTGATGCCAAATTGATATATCAAAGTTTGAGTTTAATTTGATTTATAAAATAAGAGATATGACTGCATTTATACACCAGATTTGTATAGCAATTAATACTTTTGTAAGTACAACCATATTTTATGGTTTTCTCTGAAGTATAATCATCCCCACAGTAGTCACTGGATAGATTGATACATTTCATATGCAAAATGTTTCCTAATTCAATTATCACATTTTAGCTAATATGCATTATTAAAATTCCTGTCAGTGCCCTCCAGGCAAATTCCATCAGGAACACATTCATAGTTCAACTAGTAAAGTTTTTTGCTTGTTGCAGTGAGGGAGAATGCACATCTCTAAGCCAGGGGGTGACTCAGGAAGAAGGTATTAGAAAGAATTCACTATAAGGTTTGGGGTTGTGTTATGTGATTTGGGGAAGATTTAAGGAAGGGGAGCTTTGTTCTGGATTAGATGCTTTCAGGAAGTGGGAGAAAGTTTAATGATTTATTTTAATTAAATTTATCTAGCAGGGGAGAGGACTAGGCCAAGGCAAAGCTGTAACTGGGAAAGAAGCAGCAGTCACTCATATTAGCCAGATAAAGAGAGATTGGTCTTTTGTGTGGTTTGGACAGTGTTTGTATTTTGCTGTGTGTTCAGACATGATTATAGAGTGGTCTTGTTTTTGTCTTGATTCATCATGTTCACAGTAGTTTTATTTATATTCAACAGGGAACATCAAGGCCTAGCTGTAGTTGCCAGGCGGCTCATGGCAACACCAAGGCCTGGCTGATAATACCCAGCCAGCTCCCAGATGTCAGGGGCTGTGTTTCTCTTTCTCATGTCTGTATCAACAGTCTGTGAACACTTAACCCCAAGTATAAGAGCTGGGTCATAAATAGGGGAGAAATCAGGAGTGAGGAACCAGCAATCAGATGGATGTAGAATCTGAACAGGAGTTGGTCAAAAATAAGAGGATGGTATTATAGGTTGGATTATATCACCTCCAAAAGATATGTTGAAGTCTTAACCTCCAGAGTCTCAGACTATGAACTTATTTGGAAATAGGGTCATTGCAGATGTAATTAGTTAAATTAAAATGAGGTCATACCAGAGTAGGGTGGGCCCCAAATCCAGTATGACTAATGGCCTTAAAAGAAAATGGCCATGTGCAGACAGAGGCACACAGGGAGACTGTGAGACAATAAATTTCTATTGTTTTAAGCCACCCAATTTGTCGTACCTTGTTACAGCAGCCCTAGGAAACTAGTATGGATGGGTTAGGGTAACTCCTGACAGTAATGTGGTGCTTTATTGGATGAGAGACTCTGCTAAGTGAGTGTGGGTCTAGCTGGCCTCAAGGGTCAGCATCAGCAATGATCCAATTCTAAGATTTGGGAAACAGTTGCCATTTGGGGGCCATTATAAAAACAGTCTTGGTTGGAGGTTCCTTTCCTAGATTCATCTGAATCATTTTCATTAAGGAAATGACAAATGAATGCCAGGTTCAAGAGTGGTTTTCATACTTGGAAAACCTGGGGTAGGAAAAGCAGAGGCAGAACAGGAAGTATAATGATCTCTGTGCCTCCTCACTCTTCTTCTCTGTCTCTGTCTGACACTCTCTGTCTCTCTTTCTCTGTCTCCCCCCATAATTGACCTCCTTCACCTATAGACTCTGTAACCCCATTCCTATCTCACCCAGGCTCAGCAAGCCATCATATCTGTATCAAGAACCCGACTTTAAATTCCTCTGCACCAAGTTAACTGGAGGTCCTCACTGGAGGTCCTCTTTTGATTTTATGTCTATAGTATAGACAAATACTACTAAGTCTATAGTATTTGATTTTATGTCTACAGAATCTTATGGAAAAACCCGAACGAACTCTGTGGCCAACCCGATACTTCACCAGCACTCTTGCTCTTGCTTCTTTCCTTAGTTGAGAGCTTTACTTTGTTTCAAGGCCAGTGACTTCTCCTTCATGACTGAAGTTTCCTGGAACCTCGTAAAGTGCCTGATACCTATAAGCTCTCAATAAACAGCTTTTACAGGGAGCAGATGTTATGATAAATATATAGATTGCAGATAATGAAAATGAGATTTACAGTGCTGAGTGAACCGGTCTAAGGTAATAAAATTAAGAAAGAGTGTAGCTTAGGCTTGTATCCAGACCTTGAAACCAAACTCCAAGGTACTTTCCAATAGGTTGAAGATTCCTGAATGGACTCTTTGGTTGCCTAGAGTTAAGTCTGATCCAAGCACCAGCACTTCTCAGTAAGAATCTAATTTCCAGACCTTGATCTCTCCTAAACTGACCTTCCTCACAGCTGACCAATTCCTGAATTTCTTATACTGAAAACAAGATGGTGGACCAATGTAAACTGAACTTATCTGTCATGACCTCTCCAGTTAACAGGAAGCTCATAAATATATATTTGGGAAAGCTAGAGTTCTGGGAATGATTTAAAGTCCACAGAGTTAGAGCTTAATTACATGATCTAACTATTCATATGAGTTTTGGTTGAATTTGTCACTGACTTTAAGCTCCCACCATAATAAACCACCTGTAGCTCATTCAACATGTTGTAGTAGACAGCTACTATTCCAATTTACCTTACATTCCTGTCCCCTTTCTTTTGGTAGAAAATCTCTCTTTTTTTGCCAAATTAATGGGCACATGACCCCAGCTGTGCTAATTGATATCATTCACCCCAAGAGCTTAGTTCAATGGTTGAACATTTGACTCAAAATAGACCAATCAGAATATTTTCATGGCATTTTTTCCAAACTGGAACCAAGATAGAAAAATATTTTTCTCTGAAATGCCATGATGTATGAGCCCAGGGCAGCTAGTGACCAGATCCCCTGCCCCATGGGGAAAACTGCTTTCAGAGAATAAAGCCAATAGATTGAGAGAGAGAGAGTGGAGAGACATAGACGATGGAGAATCTGGTTCCAGTTATACCTTCCCTTCTTGAGGCTTGATTTCCCAGCTCTTCCTTCAATTAAATTTCAAGTAAACTAAGTTTCAAGTAAATTTCTGCATTAGTTTCCTATTACTTTTGTTACAAATTACCACAAACTCAGCGCCTTAAAAAATTTATTATCTTCCCTTTCTATAAGTCTGAAGTCCAAAATGAGCGTTATTGGGCTAAAATCAAGGTGTCAGAAGGGTTGCATTTCTTTCTAGAGGCTCTAGGGGAGAATTTGTTTCCTTGTCTTTTCCAGCTTCTGGAGACTTCCCATTTTCTTGTCTCATGGTTCCCTTCCATCCTCAAAGCCAGCAGTGGCTGGTTAAGTCTTTTTCATTCTGGTTCTTGTGTTTCTGCCTTCCTCTTCTCCGTGTAAAGACCCCTGTAATTACAATGGGCCTACCTGGATGATCCAGGGTAACCTCATCTTAATTAAATTTAGTTTATTACCAACCTTAATCCCATCTGCAACCTTAATTTTCCTTTGCTGTGTAACACAACATACTTACAGGTTTCGGAAGTTAGGATGTAGACAGTTTGGGGCAGTCATTATTCTGCCTTCCTACTGCTATTTCCAATAAAAATCACCTTTTCTTCTCAAATCAGTTTTTCTGATTTTTGTCACTTTTAACCAAGAGATATGAAAAAACACACGTGTTGTGCTATTTTGTGCCTCCCCTGACTATAATGCTCTCCTTGGTCTACCTTGAAATGCCTATTAATCTTTTTTTTTTTAAACATCTTTATTGGAGTATAATTGCTCCACAATGGTGCATTAGTTTCTGCTGCATAACAAAGTGAATCAGCTATATGTATACACATATCCCCACATCCCCTCCCTCTTGCGTCTCCCTCCCTCCCACCCTCCCTATCCCACCCCTCCAGGTGGTCACAAAGCACCGAGCTGATCGCCCTGTCCTATGCAGCTGCTTCCCACTAGCTTTCTATTTTACATTGGTAGTGTATATATGTCAATGCTACTCTCTAGGCATTGGCCTCCTATTAATCTTTTAAGAACCTACTTAAGGCTTATCTCCTCTGTATGCGTATTCCCTGACTTCTCCAGGTAGAAAAAAGTAACTCCTTTCCCCACATACTCATCATACCTTGTTTTTACTTACCATGCTCTATTGAAATTATTTCCTTACCAGAATATCTCTGTTATGAGCCCATGATTTACTTGCAGGCAGGGACTATGAATTATTCATCACTACATCTGCAACATCAAGCTCATAAAATCTTACTTGGTTCTTAATAGTGTTTGTTAAATGAATAAGTTATCTGTGGTTTTCTACCGTAGTCTTTAAGGCTAGCATTTTTCTCACTTTATGAGAAAAATAAAATAGCTGCAATGTTAGATAGTAGATCTGCAAATATTTTGTTTTGCCCAGAGAAATATATTTGTATATTAATTAAACCATATTTCCCCTAAGACTTTGCCTAAGTGCACAGTAAGATTAGTCAGTCTTATGCTGGTCACTGCGCTATTGATCAAATAGCAAATGGCTAATCTGATCTAGTCATTTACATGATTAAAATAGCTAGACTGTGTACAGGGTTGCTAAGGTAACAGCATCAGGCCACTTAGTGATCAATTCTTATTTAGTAATTGACCATTATGGTGGCTGATGAAACCAAATTGACAAACATAGAAATCAATTGATTATGTTGAGAAGCAGGAATGAAGTTATGCACAGAGATAAAGGTCATCTCTTTTCTATGATTGTCTCCATTCCAGGAGGAACACAATGTTCCATAATAAAACAACATAAACACCTTCACATACAAATATGATGGACAGGTGTGCTCTGGACCTGTGTGGCTAAAACAAAATGAATCATTTCTTAAAGAATAGAGATTAAAACTCCTAGACACATAGCAGACGAATCTAGTTGTGGGCACTTGTGTAGTAAATTCAAATTAGTTTAATGCGATTTATCAAAATAAGTGAAATAAATTTCAAATATACTTTTTAAAAAGTCTTTTATGGTGGACATCCTACTTAGTGTCAACTTCAATAATTTAGAATACTAGCTGCAGGGTTATAAAACTTGGATCTGTTGTGACAGTGTGAGTGATGTTTTAAAGTCAGCTTCTGAAAAACAGCATCTCTTCAAGGATCTAATGCCCAGTGATCTATCATGTCATCAAAGAATAAGTTTCAGCCATCTGGATGATTTATCTTCCAGGAGTATTCTGGGTAAAAATATGACATCTATTTTGTTGGGAAGCAAAACTATATTATTCTGGAGAAAGCTGCCCAGTGGCATTAAGGTATCATTGGCTGCAGATCATCATGTCAACAGTGCTTGTTTGTATTGACCTAATTTCAGATATTTTAAATAGAATGTCTTCTGATCAGTTAGCATGTCCACTGGGTTATTTGTAATGTAGGATGAAATGAAGTGCCCTATGCATAACAGAGCTGTTTTTTTTTTAAATCACATTGTTCAACCTAATATATACATTTTTTGTCAGTCATATCTCAATAAAGCTGGAAAAATATGAAGAATAAGAAATTCCTTTTCTTCCTTAAGAATTAATGACTATTCCAGTGGTTCTTAATTCAAACTGAGCAATAAAATTATCTGGAAGTTTTTAAGATACTGATGCCAGGACCACACTTCAGATCATTAAAGTCATAATCTCTGGTGGAAACACTGAATTAGTTGAATTGCTCACGTGTTTATGCCACCCATAGTAGAGGCAGTGAATTGCCCATCAAAATTCATGTTTGCTTTTCATGCAAAGCAACTGCCCAGCCAGGAACCCCATTTCTCAGACTCGTGTACCTAGTTGGGTAACATGACTAACTGTCGTCAGTGGATGGTGAAGGTGGTTAAGGTGTCAACGTGACTTCATTCTTTCTTCCTTGAGGCTGGATAGATGAAGGATCTGAGCCTCTGGAGGATGAAACAGGAATAATATGGGAAGAGCATCATTTCCTGGAAAGTCCACATAAAGGAAGGTCATCTGCCACCCAGAATACCCACGTTCAACAGATATATGAGGGAGAAATAAATTCTATTTTGTTAAGCTACTTTACTGCTGGAAATTATGTGATATAGCAGAGAGCATTACCCTAATATATGAATGTATGATATAGCAGAGAGCATTACCCTAATATATGAAGCACCAAGTTTCTCTCTCAGGATTAAGTTGCCTCTTGGTACCGAAGCAACTATAAATATGTACTGTTAGTCTTAAAAATTGTATAGAATCTCAAGTATGTTCCATGCAATGCTACTTCTACAAACGCTCTGAAAAAAGAGGATTATATAGACAAATAAATTTGAGAATGCTATATACATCAAGATAATAACCACTTTGTGAAAATACAGTTTAATTTTGTTTAATATGGGACTCCCATGGAACACACCTACTTTATAAAATTCCAAATTAGCCTTTCAAGCTCAAGACTTCCAACCAGTCTTCTTCAGTGGTAACAACATAATAGCTTCCCGCAAAGTATACTAAGTTTTGCTTCTTGATCTTAAGGATATGTGAAATTGACTTCTTCTTCTATGTTGACTAATTTCCAATTCCAGATAAGTTATTACATTTAAAATATTGCTTATTATGAGAAATGTCAAATGTACAGAATAGCAAAGTGGATAGTGTAATGAGCCCTAGCTTCAACCAATTACAACACTTGGGCAATCTGATTTTATGTATAGTTCCACCTACTTCTCTCCAAACCATCAGGTTATCTTGAAGAAAATATCAGATCTCATTTTATCTATAAAAGTTTTAGCAAAAATTTCTAAAACTCTTAAATCTCTAAGACGCTCCCAGATTTATTGAGGTATAATTCACATACAGTAAAAGTCACTCTTTTAAATGTACATTTCCATGTTTTAGGCTATGTTTATATTCATGTAAACACCATTAAAATTAAGACATGGAACATTTCCACCACCCCCAAATTTCCATTATGCCTCTTTGTAATTAATCCTCCCACTAACTCCAGCATTACTCATCTGCTTTCTGTTGTATAATTTCGTCTTTTCCAGAATGTAGTGTAAATGGAGTCTAGCTTCTTTGACACAGCATAATTGATATTCATCCATGTTGTTTTCCTCATTAATAGTTTGTTCCTTTTAATTGCTGAGAAGTATTCTGTGTTATGGATGTATCACAGATTGTTTATCTACTCACCAGTTGAAGGACTGGGATGTTTCAAGTTTGGGTGATTATTAAGCCACTATCATCATTTGTATTCAGGCTTTTGAGTGAACATAGTTTGCATTAGACTTGGGTAAATGCCAAAGAATGGGATTAATAGAGCCTATGGTAGGTGCATGTTTAACTTTCTACGAAACTACCTAACTCTTTTCCAGAGTGACTGGGCCATTTTTTGCCTTCCATCAGTAATGTAAGAAAATTCCAGGAGACTTTTTAAACATGTGACTGCCATTATCACATGTGAAAATAATTGAGAATAATTATTGATTTGTTCTCATGTTTTTGCTTTCTAAATGATTACATTTGCAGTTTTCTTTGACATTTCTTCTGTTGTCTTTCAGTTTAAATTTTTTTTAACGATTTGAGTTGGATAGTTAATTAATTTACTGGCATTTTAGAAATCTTGATTAACATAAAGTATTTAAGGCTATGTGTTTTCATCATACCACTGCTTTGATTGGGTATAACAATTCAGTAGGGGTGTCGGGTCTTTTTGTTATTGGCATCCATGTTTGTTTGGCTTGCGTTTTCCTAGAGCAGCAGTATTATAGGAGTTTGAGTGGTTTACTTGATTTCTTGGTTTAAGAATGCCTTCTTCGGGGTTTCCCTGGTGGCGCAGTGGTTTAGAGTCCGCCTGCTGATGCAGGGGACACAGCTTCGTGCCCCGATCCGGGAAGATCCCACATGCCACGGAGCGGCTGGGCCCGTGAGCCATGGCCGCTGAGCCGGCACGTCCGGAGCCTGTGCTCCGCAACGGGAGAGGCCACAGCAGTGAGAGACCCGCGTACTGCAAAAAAAAAGAATGCCTTCTTCTATTGCTACAGTGGGGTATAATTTCTTTAATAAGTGACATTTTTTTGGTCTGTTTTCTTCTGAATCTTTGATTTTATCAGGTTAAGTTGTGGCTTTTACCTTCAGATGCTTCTTTCTTTCGCTTTACCTCCGAGTCACCAAGAGACACTTGCAGATTCTATGGTGGTGCCACCTTCTTCCCCAGAAGTGGTGCCTTCCTACAACATTCACTTTCCACGCCTCCTTCTTTAGACTCCTTAGTAGCCAGGGCTCCTATCCGCCAGGTTTCTGAACCTACACTTCATATTATTTCTCCATTCAGAGTAAGCCCCAGTCCTTTCGGGGATAAACTTCAACTGATACTATCTGTGTCATAGGGACACTCAGGCGCCACTGCCCTCTCTCCAATTCTACAGAATTCCCATCTGATTCTCAACTCTTTTGGACTCCTGAGCAGACTCCACTGTTTTTAGACATGTTCTTTCACCTACATGCAAATTGAGTTTGTTTGTTTGTTTTTTTTTTTTGCGGTACGCGGGCCTCTCACTGCTGTGGCCTCTCCCGTTACAGAGCACAGGCTCCGGACGCGCAGGCCCAGCGGCCATGGCTCACGGGCCCAGCCGCTCCGCGGCATGTGGGATCTTCCCAGGCCGGGGCACGAACCCGTATCCCCTGCATCAGCAGGCGGACTCTCAACCACTGAGCCACCAGGGAAGCCCAAATTGAAATTTTGGGTATTCTTTTGCCTACTAAAGCTGTAGCTGTGAGCTAAGGGAGATTTAATTCCTCTTCTTGTTATCCTTTCTGCATTTTAGAAAGCTAGGTAGAGAGGTTCGAATTTAAGTAGCCTCCATTATCTTCTCCAAAACCCAGAAGCCTCCCCTGATTGAGTTTAAGCTCCATGAATGGACGGTGTTTGCTTTATTCACTAAAGTGTTCTCCACGCCTAGCACAGTGCCTGGCTTATAGTCGTTATAGTTGAAACAATACAGTTCATGTAAGAAAACTGAGAAGATCAACTAGACTTACCTAAATTTACACAGCTGCTAAATAGACTGAAATTCAAATGCAAGCAGACTGGTTCCGCTAGGCAGTCAATATTTGTCAAATGAATGAATGGATAGATGATGCCTTTTAATTCTGGAAGACATTAGTTATGATACTATACAATGGCAGTGTTAACGCAGCATGTGTCCTGGTGCGTTTGAAATCCTGGAAGCCAAAATCTTTGAGATCTCCTGTCCTAAACATGAGAATAGGTGAGAGTTGAGGGAAAACAATGGTTGAAAGCCACACATGACCTTGAGGATTTCTGCTTAGCACTGTGGCATTTGGAAACTTCGCTGCATTAATGCTGGGCAGGAAAGCATGCTCAGCAGAAACCACACGTAAAAGCTCAACTGACAGCTTGGACCACAGAGTCTACCAACTTTTCCACTGCTTTATACCAGGACAGGCAATCATAGAAAACAGCACCTCCATGGGGGGAATTCTGAGAAAATACTCCCAATGCTTAGAACTATAATCTGGGAAGAGGTATTCTAAAATGTCTAAAGTTCAGACAGCAATGTGAATTATAGCTGGAAATGGAAATTTTTATGAAGATGCCAATTATTTCTCACATTTCAATTTACACAGAAACTCAGTCACAGTTCAGTACCTCTCTGACAGTTCTGATTTGTGTTAGAAGAAGCATTTTGCGCAAAGACAGAGGGACTTAAATAAAATTCTGCATCTGTGCTATTTTTGAAAAAGAACAGATACTAAGTATATCTACTAAAAGTTGAAAAGTCTCCATGAGGCCTATCTTCATGGAGAGTTGGCTACTATTAAGATAGAGAGTCCACCCAGAAGGGAGATTTTAGTTATGGTCATTGGAAAATCCAGCTATGAGAGTACATAACAGAGGGTAAAAAGACAGCCATCTAGTCAGCTGAAAGTGAGCTAAGAAGAGCAGAGCCAGCTTCTAGTTCTCCTGATATAAAGGATGATATATATTTATATAGAAGACAGTATGTCTAATTTTAAAAACAGTAATGCAAATCAATAATAAAAATATTTGATAAATTGGCAACTGACATAAAGAGATGATTCAAAAACCGTGCACTAATAGTAAACTTGGAAGATTTTTCAAACTCACGTATCATTAAGAAAATAACTCTATGTATCTAAATCTATAAATATAGATAGATATACTATATTAGTAAATATTTGTAAACAATTAGCGAATATTTTTTAAAAAATTAAAACCATGATGGGTCACGCGAAATCATCGTTTTCATATATGGTTAGGCCTCTGAATCCGCATGTTCCAAATCCGTGGATTCAACCAATTGCAGATTGAAAACATTTTTTTTAATTCCAGAAAGTTCCAAAAAGCAAAACTTGAATTTGCTGCACCCGCCATCAGCTATTTATATAGCATTTACATTGTATTTACAACTATTTAGATAGCATTTACATTGTATTAGTATTATAAGTGATCTAGAGATAGTTTAAAGGATGTGTGTAGGTTATATGCGAATGCTATGCCATTTTATGTAAGGGACTTGAGGGGGGTTCCCAGAACTAAAACCAAAACCCTGTGGATATAAAGGGATGACTGTATTTCTGGGGGTAGCAATTTGGCAATATATTATTTCTTATAAATATTTCTTCTATCTGACTTACTGATTCCAGTTCTGTGAATTTGTCCTAATAAATCAAAACATGCAGAAATATATAACAGGAAAATTAATAGGAGCATCATTTATGATGGCAAAAAAGAAACATAAATGCTCCAAGATAAATAAATGGTTATGTAAACTGGTACATTCATTTAATGAAGTCCTTGACAACAATGTTTATGTTGTGATTTTAATATAACATTAGAAAATCCAACTATGTTAAATAAACAAAGCTTATCCATAGCAAAAAGGCTGAATGTAAATACAGAAAAGTTACTAGTTGTTTGTTAGATGAGAACTATGCATTTTTTTCTGTACAAATATCTGTACTTCTTAATTTTCTACAATAAACTACATTACTATTATAATTGAAAGAAATTAATTTTTAATGCTGCATCCCTTACTGCATTGAAATTACTAAAAAGGAAGTACAAACACAACATAAAGTCAAAATGGTATATGTGTATTCACAGCTCCTAAGTTTCTCTTGTCTTCAGCAGAAAATCTACCTACTGATATAGACATTCTGCTGTGATGTGGGTACAGTCTTTGTGGATGGAGACAGCTCTGTCAGTACTTATGTTGTGACTAGTCAGTTCAGTTGATCAGATCAAAATCATAGTTCAGTCTCCACACAAGCTTGTCACTTTAGTTCTTTTCCCTGACAATCACCTCTGCTTCTGTAATGGTAGATCAGGCAGGAGATCATCACCCGTCACCACCACCACATGGATTATCTTATTATAAATACACAACCTTGTAAGTTGGATGCTATTTTTATTGCCATTTTATAAATAAAGAAATTGAGGCACAGAGAAGTTAAATAATTTTCTTAACATGCATGGTTAGTTAGTAGCAGAGCTGGGATATAAACTCCATCTATTGCTCTTAATGACCTTATTCTAACCTCTAAATGAACATGACCTTAAAATATAACACTTGCCACAAAACGAGCCTTAACTGTGCCAGGCACTGCTGTGTGCTTTGCGTAAATTATCTCAATTCATCTTTGCAAAGACCCTGGAGATATTCTTTGTCTTCTTCTATAGATGAATGTTCAGTGATTCCTCAGAAACAAATCTTCAGATTTCAACGCCTTAACACAGAGTTGTCACCCCAGCACAGTCCTATGCGGGTTGGGTGGCTTTCCTGTGTCAGTCTTCTCCAAAGAGTGGCTCAGAGATCCATACTTCCTTCAACTCCTGCTCTGCAGAAGAGAAGAAAATGAGCCGAGGATCTCGGGGCAGATTTAAGGGGCCATGTCCGGAAATTTCCTATCCCCCCAGATAGGACAGGAAGAAAATCCTATAGCCAGAATCTGTCTCAGGCCTCACTCCAGTTGCAGGTGGGGTGAGTAAATACAGAGAAGCATGTGGAGTTTTCTTTGATATTTCATGAGCAGAGAATAGACTCTGCCAGAGAAACTGAGGCTCAGAGAAGTGAAGTGACCCACCAGGTCACAAAGCTAATAAACAATATAGCCCAGATTCCCATCCAGGACAATCTGAGATCTGTGTGCCTGAGTCCTTAACCTCCAGCCTCTATATATAATGGACTAGACACAGGTTTTAGAAATGTTATCCCACAAGGCCTTTCATTTTCAAACTAACACATCCCTGCCACGTTCCTCATTTTGACTCTGTCCTCTCTATGTCCCAGTTCAAGGACTATGGTCCATTATATTATTATTCCCAAGTATTCATTCACTTCTGTATAAGAAGAGTACATAACACTACCCCACCCTGCACGTGACTTTCAGGGCTTCTGTGTTGTTGGCAGATACTTCCTCAGTCTAATATCAGGCTTAGTCAGGTGATTTGTTTTGGCCAATGGAATGTAAGCAGTTGTGACATAGGCCATGTCTGAAAAGAATCATAGCAGTGAGTTTGTGTTTAAATATTGCTTCTTGTGTTTCCTTTCCCACGAGAATGCCGTGTCCCAAATAAGTGCTTCTCCTTCAGCCTGGATTTCCAGTAAAGGGATGTTGAGACAGAGCTATAGCTGACTCACAGCTAACATGAAATGCGCATAAGAAATAAGCATTTATGTTTGGAAACCGTTGAGATTGGAGGGTCGTTAGTCACCACGGCAAAGCTGGTAACTACCAAGACAGACTTCCTGCCTCAGGTCCTCTCACTCTGGCCCAGCTGAGAGCCTCTCTCAGGCATCTCCACCAGGCTCTGGGGCTCGGGTCACACCCTTGAGGATGTGAGGTGCCAGTTCTTTATAAGGATGCTTTCTTGGATGATGATGACATCAGTTGGGTTTAATTATTTCTTAACAAACCTGAAATCCTGTCGATTACCTCAATTAAATACTTTTCCTGTATGTAATTGCTTGATTAAATTCTCAGAGTTTTATCATAGGCTACTATATTTAGTTTGCAATTTCTCAAGATTTGAGAATCTGTTTAACACAACACATGCACGGTTCCTTGTGCATATTTTCTGCCATTCTCACTTTATAAATCTTTGTTCTCAGGTTATATGTCGCAATTCATTTTATCTTGTAATCATCAGAGCATGCAAATGAGCAGAATCTTATATTCATTTTTATGAAGGGCAGCCAGGTGATTTTGACCTAACCAGCTCTGCGTTTGCCCAATCTGCACATTTTTTTATGAAAAGAAGTTAAGTGACAAGCAAACATGTTAATATCCGGTATTGATTTTAGAAAGAATTTTCTAGGGCACATGCTCAGGTAGCTAAAGATTCAATGTAAATAGTTTATCTGCTATGTTTTTTCATAGAGCACACAGAAAACTGATATTTAAACTGATTAAATTTTATGCTTTTTCATATCAAGGAAAGCAGTACATTCATTTATTTAATTAAAATATATAGAGTGACTTCTATATATAGTCACTGTGTTAGGTGTTGGGTTTTTAATGGTGAGACTTATTACCATGAAGGCCCTTCCAGACTTGGGGGCATAAAGAAGTAAACAGGGAATTTTAGTCCAAAATATAAGTGCTGGGATGAAAGATGTTTAGTGATCTGCTATGGGATCACTACAGATACATGCTCAACTGGGCTAAGGCTCAGACGTATCAGAGAGGCAGGCAGCACTCTTGGATAAACCCGTGGTGAAGCTGATATCTGAAGGATGGATATGAATTAGTCATGCAGTGGGATAGAAAGTGTAGAACGGGAAGACAATGGTCCAGTCAAAGAGGCAGCAGGTGCAGAGGCCTGGAGGCCAGGAAGTAGCCAGAGGCTTCTGCGACCTGAAAATCATTTTTCTAATGAGAGGATAGACTGAAGGTGTAGAGATGACGCACGTGTGCCGAGTGGGATTGGGATATAGAGCGGGCTGATGATGTATGACCCTGAAAAGTAAGTATGGTCTAGACCATACTGAAAATTTTGAATTTTACCCTGAAAGAATAGCCATTGTTCTAAGCAGAGGAGTAAAATTATGAACTTCTCTTTTTAATAATCTCTCCAATTTCAGAAGGAAGAGTGAATTAATCAGGGGTGGGGAAAATAGGGCTGAGTCCACATACACGTATATTCCACAGATAAATTTTGACAGGCCTCGGTGCTCATGAAATAAGTTAATAGAAGGAGTTTGAGCCACATGAAGGTTCTGAAATTCCCTGTGACTGTGAAAGACAAGATTAAATGATGTGTTATATATTGCTTGTGATTTTGCTTCATTTCTGGAAATGTATCACATAATTACCAGTTAACCAGAATGGCCAATTAACTGTTAGTGTCCATTCCTTAATTATTGTGCCTAAATGAGAGTACACGATATATGTGTGAGCTGAATAGTAATATATGCAATTAATGGAGATTCATGAAGTGAAATAGTTGTGGGCAATCATTTGCAAATGATTTAGCTAGGGAAAAAAATCTATTTACATTCTAATAACACTGATTAAGGAGAAATACTTATAATGGGGGAAGGGGAAAGGAAGAAAAATTTATGTAAATTGAACCAACTGAACATTTATTTCCAGTCATTCATGGAATAGAATCCACGGACTAATTTCACAAATATGTACCTTAAAAATATGTGAAGTGCTCAAAAGACATGGCATTGAAGTACACACGATTCATGTTCTACCCATCCACAGGTAGAAAAACCGATATTAGTAACATTTGCTTCTGTTTACCTTACATTACTGGACCCAAAGTTAGCAACAAAGCTGGAAGAGTCTATTCTGTTTTAGGCTTGATGTCCACTGCACAAATCTGGCCTCATGTAGCAGACTGAGCAAATGGTTTTGGAAGTTGAAAGCTATTTTCCTGCCATTCATTTTTAGCTTCTTCCACATATATGCATTTACACCTTTGCAGGGGCAATCACTATTCACTCAATTGTACTTTGAAGAAGGTAATGAGCAAAATTCATTGCAAGAGTAAGAATAAAGCAGCGGTTGCTTTCTTTGTTCACTCCCTAAGAGCGTCAGCTTGTAGACAAAATTATAGGCCTCATACAACATTCAGAAACTGAAGAAGGTGAAATTCATGCATCCTGGATTGATCTTGATCATTTCTGCCCAATTCTCCAATCAAGGGAAGGATAAAAAGGTAGCTGACTTTGTGAGTCTGCAAATTTGCTAGCTGTTGTAGGATGTCTGACTTTCAAATTCAAACTGCTGCTATATTTTCAATCTTTAGAAAAAGATTTTTAAAGAAATAGTGACTCTGGTATGCATCATATGTTAGGATATTGTACTCTTTGGGATTACAAAAGTACACTGATGATTTATAAATATATTCAAGGTAAGAAATAGTTTTTATTCCTTGAGTGTTACTCATGCATAGAGTTGTTCTTTACAGCCCCTTTAGAGGTGAATAAAACATTCCAAACAGTAGTCTTGACCATATATACCATAGAAATAATACATTATTTCTATGACATCCAAATATTTTAAAGTCATCAGTGTGAGGACATAGGACACCATTAGACGTTTGAGCTGCGTGTCATAGAATTTATGAAAATTAAGAACACCTTCCTCTCTGAGCATGGTCTTACTTTGACTCCTATAATCACTGTGAAGAAGTTGTTTTCCTAACCCTGTATTTCCTATTCAAGATGCTGCAGGGAAATATTCAAATGCCCGCACTGCTTCTAGGACTTAACCAAAGGGCTTCCCTGGTGGCGCGGTGGTTGAGAGTCCGCCTGCCGATGTACGGGACACGGGTTCGTGACCCGGTCCGGGAAGATCCCACGTGCCGCGGAGCGGCTGGGCTCGTGGGCCATGGCCGCTGAGCCTGCGCGTCTGGAGCCTGTGCTCCGCAACGGGAGAGGCCACAACAGTGAGAGGCCCGCGTACCGAAAAAAAAACAAACAAAACAAACAAACAAAGACTTAACCAAAGCTGAATTTTTTTCTTTCCCGAGACCTGACCATTCCCAGATCCTTGGCTACAGTGCTGCACTTAGCATTCAGGTAGACTTGTTCAGGGCTCTGCCCATGACACAAAGCCAAACTCTGTAAGCGAGAATGTAAGCAAGAAACCAACTGTTTCTAAGAAGGGAGATGCTCTGTCTCCTTTTCTTAACCCCAAACTGGGTAGAATTTGTGTTCCTGTGGTAGGGGAACCACATGATTAATATTTTAAACCCAGACACTTTTGAAAATGATAAAGGGAGTCACTATTAATAATTACAGCAAAACAACAGGTAAAGACAAGGCTATCCTGGGCAAATAGAGACATTTCATCACTTTCGTCTGAATTGATATCCAGTCATCATTTTCTTACCTCATTTGGGATACTAAAGGAAAAGTTCTTCTGCCTGTTCTCTAAGTATAGAAGACAATAAGTGTTTTAATCGGTGACATCCCTATATAGATGTAAAGGCAAATTTATTATGACTGCTTTTTATAATTTCTCTCAATTCAAGCAAATGGAGCAATGAAGGGGCCACAGATCATACAGGCAATCTTCCATGAATTTTGTACAATTTAGCTTTGGATAAAAACTCAGGCACTAGATAATGTCAAGTTATTCCTCTGAAAAATGTTCAGAGTTACATGTGTTCTGTATTGCTGATTCTGGACCATCTTTGGTCTTTAAAAACTGGTTGACAATAAAGAGGTTGATAGCTTCTCAAAATTAAGGCCCCCAGTCAACACTTCTGTTTGTGTAGAGATTACTCCACCTTTGTTGGTTGGTGGGAATTATTCAGACAGGAACATTGCATAACACAGGAAAGAGTTATAAGTTAGCACCAACAGAGAGTGAATTACTATACAAGACTCAGCTCTAAACCATAGAGTATGATCACAATGATGATTATAGCCCAGGCAATTTTAATATGGAAGTCACCAATCACCCTTAGATTCACCAAAGAAAAACCTTAATGGTGAACACATCAAACTATCTTATTTGGAGAAATACAGCTTTCCAGGATACACTGCATTATGAAATATTCTAAACGACCCAGCCCTAGAGAGTTGGTAGTATAACTCAATGATATTCTCAAGTTGATTTCAGGTTTGAGTGATTGAACCCTGGCAGTTCTTTCTGTGGACCTTCTTTAGATAATAAAGTGAATTTATTTGTTAAATTTCTAACAAAAATATCTTATTAGCTTAGAGGAAATATTTGGTATCTATTCTCATCATTCCCAAGTAGCTTCAAATTATTAAGAAACAAAAAGAACGGAAGCCTGAATAATAGTGCCTTCTATTTCTCAAAATTATTAGCTTATCTGTCCAGGGATAATTTCTGATGGTTGTTTTTCTTAAGACCATATTAAGATCCACCCAAAACAAATGGTCTCATCTAGATTAGCTCTCAGCTCTGCATTTACTTGCATTATCTCCAGAGCACAAGCTGTTACTTGGTCGATTCGGTCAAACAATGAATTATTTGAGGAAAGAAAGAAAATCAGTTAACCTGGTTAAGGGAAATGAGTAATTGAAATGACCAGGAAACAGAGTGGTAATGAATAATCCAGGGGTCCCACATGCAAACAGCCTCCATGAATAAAAAGTGCCTAGTTGCTGTGAATACCAGACAACAATGATTTAATGTAGCTGCAACTCTGTAAGTAGCTAGAAACTTGTTTTTATATTATAAATGATTTGTTTGAATTTGGGAGGCCATATTTGATTTTTTTTTTAATTTCAAGGAATGTTTGCCATTATAAATTCTCAGTCCTATTTATCTCCACATCATATAGGGCTGTCGTGTTTATGCGTAGCCGTGGTTAGGAAAATAGGAGGGGATGTAACATAGAACTTAGTGGAAACTTCCCTAGAGTTCAGAGACTGGGCAAGATATGGGCCATAGAGCAAAGTTTTTCAAACTGTGGGTTGTTACCCAGTAATTGATATGAGATCAATTTATGGGGTGAATTGTGTCCCCTCCAATATTCATACGTTGAAAGCTGAATGCCCAGTGTGATGGTATTGGAGATGGGTCCTTTGGGAAGTAATTAGGTTTAAATTAGGTCATGAGGTACTAGTGTCCTTATTAGAAGAGATGCCAGAGAGCACCAGAGAACTTTCTCTCCCTCCCTTCCTCTCTCTCTCTCTCTCCCTCTCTCTCCCTCTCTCTCTCTCGCTTTCTGTCTCTCTCTCTCCTTCTCTCTCTCTCTGTCTCTGCCATGAGGACACAGTGTGGAGGCAAGTGTCTGCAAAGCCAGTAAAAGGGCTCTCATGGGGAACCAAATCTGACCACCCTTGATCTAGGACTTCCAGCCTCCAGAACTGAGAAACAAATTCCTGTTGTTCAAGCCATCCAGTCTATGGTATTTTGTTATGGCATCCCAAGCAGACTAATATAGGTGGATGTCACTATTTAAAAAAACTAGAATAGACTAGAAAACATGTTTTGCATATGTTAAGGGTAATAAACAAAAGTGATATTTTTCAGCTTATGTTAATGCATAGGTAAATGAACACAGGAGTATAATGGAAAATGTATTTCTTTCTGTGGGATATATTAAAATATGTTTGTGCACACTGATAATAGTGGAGCATATGGTAGAGTAGATACAGAGATGAAGAGGGTGATAGAGGTCCTTTCCTTTGTTATCCACATGGTTCAAATAACCACAAAGTGACTTTTGTCAATAGACTTTCCAGTGCAAACAGGTTAAAATTCTAATAAAATATCATAGGAAAAGGGAGCTGTCACATGAGAATGAAATGAGAGAGGGAGGGAGGAAGAAACAGAGAAAGGGGAAGCCTCCCTTTTCAGCAGAATTCTTAACATTGTATGTGAAATAAATGAAATAGAAAATCATAATTTTCAAAGTCTGTAGTATTAATTGATTCAAGGAAGAATCATTACAGATATTTAAACCATTGGCTAAAATGTTTATTTGGGAACAAGATACCTCCATAGTCTGAAAGTATCTCCTCACATATTACTATATTAGATACAATAATATACTTAATAGAGTGAAATAAAGCTTTTATACTATCCTTCATTCTCTTTCTACTGCCAAATCCTGCACAGGATTCATTTTTAACTATATGATCAAAGCTAATGTCACCAATAATGAAACAAAATAACATCACAAAATTCCAGTTTTGATGTGCTGAGATGGACACAACATTACTTATGTAGAATTTCTGCAAAAAAAAAAAAAAAAATCTTTGCCTGGATCTAATCATAAGGAAACCATCCTACAAACAAAAACTGAGGGACTTTCTACAAAACAACTGGCCTGTACTCTTCAAAAATGCCTAATTCAATTCAAAGAAAGGCTGAAAACTGATCTAGATATAAGGAGACTGAAGGGAATTATTACTATGCTGAGTCTTGAATCAAAAAATAGAACTTGTTATAAAGGCCATTACTGGGACAAGTGGTGAAACTTGAACATGGACTATATATTGAAGAATAGTATCATATTTGTGTTGAACTTCTTGATTTGATCATTGCATTGTAATTCTGTAAGGGAATGTCCTTATTCCTAGGGGTGAAGGATTGTGACACTACATTCTCTCAAATGATTCAGCAAAAATTATACATATAAACTTTTCTGTGGGTTTGAAGTTTTTTTTTAAATAAATAGCTTTGTAATAAAAACCTAGTTAGGTCTGAGCAATTTTAGATTAAAGATAGGTATTTTCTTCTTCATTTCTTAGACTCTCTTTACTTGTACTGTCAAACCTGCCACTTCTTTCATCTTCAAGCACTGACCCTGAATGTGTGTGACTGAAATAAACTGGCTTTCACCTGATTTTCATATAATAAGTCAAGGAAGATGGCAAGATATTTCAGCTCCAGCAAAGCAAGAACTACCAAGCTCGGAAGTAGAGAGTCATACAGTGGTCTGGACACTAAATTATGCAAGATAGGCAGAACCAAGTAGATGCTCTGAGTCCAAGCCTGAGACCGGATGCCTCCCTGCTATGGAGTGGACCCTGGTCTCCTCTGATAATCCAGCTCTGTGTTTGCAGCCTGGGCTAAGTGCAGCCCCAGACATTCACAGGTCTGCAGAGGAATTCTCCTTCAACCTAAGGCAAGGGCAAAGAAGTATGAACAGACTTTCACTGGGCAGATGCCTCTTCCTTGATGTTCTCTCTACTCCCCTTTCTTGGACATTTTACTTCTATAGCAATAAGTCCCTTCAAGATGGCTATGAAGTTTTGGAGCTCTTGTGTTTAGAGAAAGAAACATGTTTGGGTACCCTGCCAAGGCCTTCCCTGGCCAGGCTCATGGCCATCTGTGGCGACACAGCATCAGTTGATGACAACTTCAAGAGAAGGAAACAGATGAACAGTGTTTCAGTACCAGGCTGAGTTGAATAGGCATATTCAACACACACTCTCTATTGTGAGCCTGCCTTTTTCCTCAGTCTACAACTGCAAACTCTACTTGGGAATCACTGAGCCAGCCTCCATCGCTAATCCTACAGCTTTCAGTTGAGCTTTTCTGCTTTTGTTCCCTAATCATAGGCTGCATCTTATTCATGGTTCACAGGCTTGCCCAGGATCTGCCCTGGTAGCTTACAGGAAAGCACTATAACATTTAATTAAAAATTTAAAAGATCAACTGATGTTTTTAGTTAATTATAGGGGTTGGGTGTGTGAAAGAATAGAAGATAGCTCTGTAAGGTTCCCCCGAACGAGCACACAAAAATGATACATAGTCTAGAAAGACAGAGGTAAACAATTTTTACTGACAAAGTATTTTGAAATTATCTTCTCTTGAAAGAAATGAAAGTGACAGCATGCCAAAATAAATATATCTGCTGTATAAATTGCAAGCATTCTGTGAAATTTCTTCAGGAAGAAAGCAAAACAAATAATGATGTGTGTAAGAAATATCAAGTCATGAAACAAACAAAGGGTAAGAGGAAAGTTTCAGGAAGAGAAATGTCTCTCTCCTCTCTCCCTTTCCCCCATAAGCATATTTGTGTAGTGCACACCTATAAAGGTGTGTGTGTGTGTAGCACAAAACTGGGTCTTTGCTCCCAATATCCCAGTGCTTTCAGCCCTGCCCCATCCCTAACCATATCCCAACTGTTTGTAGTATTCTGCAAAAGTATTCCACAAGTGGTACTAAATGATTCTGCTCCTACTGGCACCACTGCCCTTCCTCCAGAATCATTTTAGCTCTGAAAAGGAAAAGAAGTCCCTTATTGAGTATTGTTAAAGGATAGTCTTCCAACAAAAATAAAATTCCGACTCTCACATAGATATAAAATGAACAGGTGTCAAAAATACTTCTGACACGTTAAGAAGGGAACAGGTAAGGTGTTAGAAGTGGTCCAAATGAGGTTTTGATTTACAGAGATTTATATTCTCCACTGAACAAAATTCATTTGCATTGCCATGAACAGGAATCGATTGCAGAGCTTTCCATTACCATCCATTTTCTACTAGTTAAATAACAGCCTAGTGAAAGACAACGGTTCACATCCCTGTAAGAGCAGACTCGCTGGGGACTCTGGCATTCTGCTGAATAGATATCTAGTAATCCTTTTTCCCTTTCTAAAGTCTTAAATTTTTCCTTACAGAATAATGAGCAAAAATAGGTAGATGATAGATAGACAGACAGACAGGGTTGTTTATTTTTTTTAACTCAGGGATTGCTGATAGAATTTTACCTTCAACTGTTGATGAGAATGAACTCACTTCAATCTTAAAGTCAGGTCTCAAACATCTGTGCAAGCAATAAGAACTCTACCTAAGTCCTGCCCCTGACCGAGGCTCAGTGCTCTCTCATCTTGAGTATGCTTTTTTAGTTTTCTTTTTCCAAGGAGAATCAAAGACATTGATTTCCATATCCTTTAGGAACCTCATCATATTCTCATTCCTTTCACCATCTCTTAGATGCCTTGAGATTTGTGTCCTTGGTAAGCTAAGACAGTGAGCATTTTTGTTTCATTTGGTTGTATCTGACATTATAAAATCTGAAACTGGTCATATGTTTGAGAAATTATAATTAGGAAAAAGAGAGTGAAGCTCAGAAACCTTAGTTAGTCCTGAAAACTAAAATGACAGTAATAACCAGAGATTCATCTAAAGGCTGAGCAATGAGGAGAAGCACAGAAATTATGAACCAGTCACAGAAAGATCTGGCTTTGCCTGGCACCGGTTCACGTCTGATCATGTCTACATTCAAAATGGATGACAGTGACCAATAGACTTCTCTACTCTACCCCTTTAAATGAGCATCTACTCTATATTATTTTCAGGGAAAAACAAATAGTTTTAGTTCTGTCTTTTGCATAGGTTCCTTCCAAAATCCAAGTTAAATCATTTTAGATGCTACATTAAAAACAACACAGTGGTAATGATATTTTACTATCATGATTCCTTTTTATGAAATTACCTCTGAATTACAAACTATCTCTATGCTAAGGAACTCTACCTCTGTAGTTTTTTAAATGCATCATACCGGACTCTTCTTTGAAGGCCTGTGGTGGATTTTAGTCCACAGCAATAAAAAAAATCTGAGGATATGACTACAGAATTGGTCCACATTTCGAGCAATGAGAAGTGATTTATAGGAGAGTGACAAAGAGCTTTTAATATGAGAAGAAGAGTTCAGTTCTTCATCCACGTGAAAGTAGAAAGAGGTTTGCAATATTTTAGCATCTTTTTAAAAATGCTTATGAAATATTTCTCCCCTTTATCAGAATCTGGCTTCTATAATGGAAGCAGTCAGTATTATCTGATAGTACACTGCATGTGTGATAAGTGTCTTTTCAGATGCCTAACATTTCTCAGCTTCTCTCCAGTTACTAATCCATCTCAATGTATTGCTTCATATGAGTTAGAAAATGTAGTTAAATGTGATGGCAATGTATCCTAGTTTGACTCTCTTGTATTTGATCTATGGAATGTCACTTACTTTTCTGGAACCGATTATAAATTCGGCATAAGTGCCTTTTCTGAAGTCACGGAAACTTTGAAACTCTCATGTTTGATTAGTGGTAAGTGACAGGTTATATTTCACTAGCTGTCCTGATGATTAAAAGAAATCAGTCAATCTCCCTATTTCTCTTCTTTATGGGGCAGAGATTTTGAGAACTGACCCAAGATGTGATTACAATCCCCAGTCTACATTTCCACGTGGAGCAATAACTTGGGTAGCTATATGCATGAGCACGCCCCGAGCCTCGGGCCCTGCCCACATACAGAGCACCTCTGTGAAGCCCACATGTGGGGGGGACATAAGAGCATGGAGTGCTTCCTGATGCATGTGCACAACTGTGACAGAGAGTAGGTGTGCACACTCACACATGGATAACATCACTCAGCGGGCCTAAGTCAGAGGACGGACAGTGCAGGAGAAGGAAGCTATTTCTGGGGTAACTGGTGGTTATAGTTGGCTGGTTATAGAGTGTGTGTTGCAAGAGGACCAACCTTCCTCTTGTTCTTTTACCAAGGAATGGTGTAAGTTGAATTTGGGAGAGCCAGATTCAGCCCTCTGTGGAAAGCATGCACTTTGAGCAACTCTGGAAGGACAGAATTCTCTGGAGAACAAAGACTAATCAAAATGAAGTACCCATTTTGACAAAGACAAGCATGGGAAATGGAATGAGCCAGGAGGAGGATCAATGAAGGATGCAGAACATGGATGACATGAAAGATGAGGACGCAAATGAGGCAGGGTCAGAGGCATTTCTCCCAATCCTTGGGAAGAGGGATGGAAAGTTAGCACTAAAACCATATTATGCATTCCATGTAATTTGCTAGGTTAGTTACATGGAATGCAGCATGTAACTCATACCATAGAGAGGGTTTAGTCCCTCTTAGCAAATGCTTTCATTGTTCTCAGTGGAAGATTCACAGCTGACTGTGGTTCTGGTTCCCAATGAAGGTCAATCACAGTGTTAAAAATAGACTCTTTCCTGCCTGGGGGTGGCACACAAGTTCATAGCCCATAATGGCACCTGGAACAGGAGAAAAGAGGTAGAGATGACGAGACCCCCCTGGTTACAAGAGAGTCCTGGAGCAGGTATGCTCCCAGGAGTGATTGGTAAAGTGATGGTCAGCACTGAAGAAATGTTAACACAGCTCATTCAAATAAATGTCATTGTTTCCACTATTAGAACAATTATATACCCAGTAGAAATAAAGATGTGAAGAGAAGCTGCAGAAGGAAAAAAAGGAGAGGGGCCTTTTAAAAAATGTAGCAAGATGTGAGTACTAATAATTCATTTTTTATTAAGAAACAGTAATAGAATTTGTCCTGCTTGACTCATAACACCAACAAACTGCTGATTCATCCAACTATAGGCTTTCAAAAATGTGAAATTAAGGGAGGGAAGAAACAAAACAATAACAAAAATGGTCTCCTTTTCCCTTCAGTTCCAGGAAAGCTCAAGGGAAAATATTGCATGTCACACAAACTCTGTGAAGCCATAGGTCTTATACAGATGATTTTTTTTTTTTTTCTGTTGGAACTAAAGAAATTGCCCAACCGTGTAACTGTGCAATCTTTGAAGACACCCTTTGGAATATCTGTCTCTTCCTTATGTTTGTCTTGCTTTGGGTGCTTTTATTATGTTACACTGTTGGTTCCATAATTTTGGGGAAAAACATGTATTCCAAAGTTACACACACACACACAGAACCCAGCAGGAAGCACAATTCTTCGAGACTAGAGTAGGCTCCTATGACATTCTTTCACCTTCTCTTTGCATCCAACTTCTGCTTGCCTCTGATTGCTTTGCTGATAAATGCTCATAACTAAAAGGTTGCTCTGCAGGAAGGGAAGTGGCCGGGCCAGCCACAGATGAACTGATGAGGGGGCACAAAGTCTTAGTTCATTTGCCTCAAAGCAAAATCTCAATCTGAGGCCTCATCTAAAATTGCACCCTGGTCTGTTTCCTTGCCCATCCCTATCCTGTTTCCCTGCTCCTGGGAACACTCTCTTCTTAATCACTTGTACTCAAACTTGGCTCAGAGTCCGCTTCTGGGAGCAACTACTTCAAATAGAGTCAGGAAACCCTGACTTACCAGCTGCAAGGCCTTGAAACCTGTCATTGAACCTAGAGGTATGTCAGTTTCCACCTCTAAAAAAAAATTCCATAGCTCTTGTTTTGCTGGGTTCTTGTGACGAGAAAGGAGGTGATATATGGGAAGTGCTTAGCATGGGCCTTAGTGTGTAGCTGGCACTCAATAAATGTTAGTTGAATGTGACTATTTACTGGCAAGTCTTGGCTTCCACTATTTTAAAGTCGACGGTATCATTTTTAGTTTCCCTCTGCTCTTCACCAGCTGGTGTGCTAGATTCATATTGACTGCACAGAATTTGTGTATCTTTTTCCTGAGTTACTCAGCTCTTGTTCCCTTGTTTATTCGTTGTGTTTAGCCGACTTGAGTAGAAGACAGGATTCTATAGTCACAGGCTGGTGGCTTTGACCCCAACGTGCGGCTGGATTATATGAATGGCCTCATCGCTCAGCTCATGCTGAACCATAAAATAAGTTAATAAATGAACTAAAGAAATCCAAAAGGTGCTCCTGTCTCAACAAAATGATGGCTGTATTTCCTTACGCAAAATGCAACAGATATTTGGACAATTATCTGGGAAATTCAAGACCAAGAAAAGCGAACGTGCTGAATTTCTCTTTAGTTTTCTCTAGCTCCTTACTTGCATGGACTGTGCCTTTTGAAAAACTATTTGTATAATACGGTCTTTGATACCCAGAGACCCTTTGTTTGGGGAATAGCAAAAAACCCTCCTATATTTTTATACTTGGCTTATGTTTTGAGCTTCAAACCCTGGGAGCAGAAATACACTCTGAACTGAGAACTTTCTTGGGGGAAAAATTGGAAATCTGTTTTCTACTCTTTGAGGAGATGCATCTAACATAAAATATGGGCATCTGAAATAACACTTGTGGTTCGTGATCCTTTTAGCAAGTTGCCCAGGCTTGTTTGCATAATTGTCTTTCCCCTTATTCCTGGAATAGCTACGGACAAAAATCAAAAGAAATAATTATTTAGTATTCTCAGGTCATACAATTCGGAAGGGCTTAAGACATCCTAACAGCTTTGAAATGTCACTGTCCTTAAAATAATAATGTGTTTTGAATATGGGTTTTTAGACTGTGTAGGGGTTTGATGGCATTGATTTTTCAATTCTATTATAAACATTCTTCCCTTTATGAATTTTATCAGCATACATTATTCAGATGTTATTTTTATTTACCTTCAGCTGTTGACAACATTAGAAAAGAAAGGTTTATGAACATAAAATTGTATTTAAATTGTGATACAAGCAGTAAGGAATAACGTTCCCTTTTGAAAAGATAAAAACTTTATATTTCAGAAAAGTTATCCCAAGACCAAATTACAGTGGTTAAGTGGCCTTGCCTTCTGTGATGGGATTCAAAACAAATGATAGAAAACAAGCATTTGAGAATTGGTCACTTTTCTGGCTTACCTCAATCTTTCACATCACACACGATTGATGAGGCATGTGATTTGACCATTTTTCTTTACCGTGCAGGCAAATTTCCAGATCTTCTCCTGGGGCTGGAAATGGCTGGGTATGGCCTGAGGTCTGCCCATCCAGACCTCACCACCTTGGCTTGACCATCCTAGTCTTACTCTCTTCTTATAAAGAGGCAGTTGAGCTGAGTGATGACACAAGGGGCTAGTGACATCCTCCAGAGTCAGGATGGACAGTATGAACAAGGGATGGGGGACTGGTTTGGAGGAAACCAAGGTCTTGAATCCTCAGGGAGCACTCTAGGAGTCTCTGTCCACTTAGGAGAGCCATTGCCCTTGCCATTTTGATTGTAGTTGAGGAGAAATGGCTGTGATGTCAGTGGTGAGTGAAATCTAGTGGCTATCTCTCCTTCTGTGCAGGGTGGTGGAGGGTGGATGACATTGCTTTATAGAAAGGGCATGGTCTTCAGAATTCAAACAGGTCAGAGTTCAAATTGCACCTTTGTCCATTCCAGTTGTATGACGGTGAGCAAATTACTTGAGTTCTCTGAGACTTTCTATAAAGATTAAATGAGAAAAACATAAAGCTCTTAGCAGAATAATAAGTGTTTTGAACTCAATAAATATATATGTTGATGTAGTTGATTTTCTCTGCTCAACCAACCCAGTAAAGATGGACTTTTCAATATTACTGTGGCAAATGAAGAGGTTATTCAGAATGTCTTGAATAGACCTCCTTTTAATTTTTTCGGATATAAAGTAAGCAGACCTGAGCCGTACTAGGTGCGTTCACATAGATAACCTTCTTTTAAACTTGGGAAGAGAATAGGAGGAGGAGATGATAACGGCAGTGTTTACTACAGTAATTAATAACTTAAAATTTACTGAGCACTAACTGCTACACGCTAGTCACACATCCCATGGTATTTTTTCTCTATTCCCAATACCACACATACACACACACACACACACACACACCCCTTAAGTAGATACTATTATAATATTCAATTTAAGGACAAGAAATTTGAGGATCAGAGAGGTCAAGTAACTTTCCCAAAATAACACAGCTAGAAAGTGTCAGAGCAGGGATTCAAATAGAACCGAATGAACACAGAGACAAATTTTTGTGCCAGGAGGCTATGCCGCCTGCCTCCTTAAGTGCGGGATGGTCACCAGCCTCATCTGGAGGTGCTGATGATGATTTGGAGCTAGCCAGAGCATCAGTAGCAAGTTGCCTGCACTATTAGGATTTCCTATGAGTAGAGTATGCACTGAGCAAAAATGGGTTCATGTTGTATGGACGAGTGGAGTATAAATGTCAGCTGGATCACATTTCACAGAACAGTGTTCATAAATCAAGACGCCGCCCACTCAGATCAACAACTTGGATGGATTTCTAAAAATGTGATGTAAAATTGCCTGGTATCATAATGACTGGAAACTATAGCTGTGGAGAGGGGGTGGTAGCAAACCTGTGAAGAGGTGATCAACTTCCCTAAGAATGTCAAGCATGGACCAAGAATAATCTAATTAGTGAAGTACAGTGACTCTCAAAATCTCTTGTCCACTCATTATCAAAGAGCTTAGTTTCCTCTTGAAAGAAACATGAACATTTTTTTCTGAAGAGAATATTTAAATGTGTATAGTATCCTCTCTCATATTCCACTTTCATGGTAGATTTAAAAAAATTTTTTTTTCTCTTTGTATTGTGTTAGTTTCAAGTGTACGGCAAAGTGATTCAGCCATATATGTATTTTTCAGATTATTTTCCACTATAGTTTACTACACGATGTCGAATATAGTTCCCTGCGCTACACAGCAAATCCCTGTTGCTTATCTCTTTTATGTATAGTAGTTTGTATCTGCCAATCCCATACTCCAAACCTATCCTCACCCCCTCCCTTTCTGTTTTGGTAACTGTAAGTTTGTTTTCTGTGTCTGTGAGTCTGTTTCTGTTGTGTATATAGATTCATTTGAATTACTTTTTAGTAATTACTAAAATTAGTAATTACTAAAATTACGAATTAGTAATTATTTTTAGTAATATGACCACATATAAGTGATACATAATATTTGTCTTTCTCTATACTTCACTTAGTATAATGTTCTCTGGGTCCATCCATGTTGCTGCAAATGGCAATATTTCATTCTTTTTTATGGCTGTTCTTAAGCCAGTCATCTGTGGATGGAAACTTGGGTTGTTTCCATTTCCAGCTATTATAAATAGTGCTGCTATGAACATTGGGGTGCATGTATCTTTTGAATTAGATTCTGTCTTTTCCAGATATATGCCCAGGAGTGGGATTGCCAGATCATACGGTAGCTCATGGTAGATTTTTAACTGCAGAGGCCCTATGGGGAATAAAGTTGCTGTAATTTCCATTATGAAAGCCTCAAGTTCCACCTAAAATATTTCCACACTTCTTGGTGGTATGGGATCAATCAAATGAGAATCACTGGGTAATGGAAAGAGCACTTGGGGTAGGGAGATCAGGGTTCTCGTCCTCGTTCTGACCCAAGCTGGCTTTGTGGGGAAAACCACTTTCCATCTCTTGGTATCAATTTTGTCATTTGTCAAGGGAAGAGACAGGTGAATTATATGACCTCCAATGTCCTTTCAATGTTTAATACTCTGTGGTTCTTGGGTATCTTTTCCAGAATAATACTCATCAAAGTAAAAGTTCCTTGAAAGGCTCGAGTTGGTATTTTGTATGTGTTAGTACTTAGAACTAGGACCAGTGGAGACAGAACTGACCCCTTCTTCTAGGAACCTGCAGCAGAATTTATTAAGATTGAGGCTTTGATGTAGAACTAGAAGCTTCCAGCATCTGAAACACCAACCAGAGCTAGGAAGACAGACAGCAAGGTGAGGTTGAAAAAGAACAGGAGAGGAAAGAAGAGGAAACAAAAGGAATAAAGTCGTAGGGGGTAAAAGGAGGAAGAAGGAGGGAGAAGGAGAGAAGGAAGAGGAAGGGGAGGAGAAGGGGAGGATGGAGAGAGAGAAAACAAGAAGAGGAGGAAAGATGGGAAAGGAAATTGAGAGATAAAACAGGTGAGGAGGGAGAAGAAATTGATTTGGGAGGAATCTATGGCCCTACAGTCAAGGCCCTAGATCCTTGGGCTCTGAAGTGGATTTGCAAGAGGCCGTGGGAACCTGGCAGCTCTTGGCTAGACCTCCAATAGTTAGCCCTGCCTCAAAGGTGAGCCCCTGCTTCTTAGCCACGTCCTGACAGGCAAAGCACTTGACATACAATAGGCATTAAATGAATGCTTGTTGAATGCTACAAAATATTTGCATAAGAGGAATAAATGGTATCATGCCCACAAATTCACTGTAGGCTAACATTCAACAAATATTCCTGATAATATCCTGTGTGTCAGGTATTGCACTAGGGGTTGTCATGCATACCTCATTGAAGCAGAGGTTTCCACTCTCTTCACTCCGTGCACTGTGGGAGAAATGGTCAGAAGGTACAACTGCCCACTGTACACCCCCTGCCTTCCTAGTGGTGGCTGTCTCCCAAGTTGATTTGCACAGTGACCTCTTTTAATCTAGACAGATTTACGATGCTTGGATTCTAAATTCTGTACATACCTCGTATTATTTAAGGCAACTCTAGCTGCTGTAAAAAAATAAATACCAAAACCTCAGTGGATGAACACAATATAAGAGGTACTTCTTTCTCATGCAGCAGTCCAGTGTGGGTATTGGGTGGATACCTTCCAACAGGTGACAGATGAACATTTGCTCATTCTCTTTTTTTTTTTTTTTTTTTTTTGCGGTACGCGGGCCTCCCATTGCTGCGGCCCCTTCCGCTGCGGAGCACAGGCTCCGGATGCGCAGACTCACGGGCCCAGCCGCTCCGCGGCACGTGGGATCCTCCCGGACCAGGACACGAACCCGTGTCCCCTGCATCGGCAGGCGGACTCCCAACCACTGCGCCAAGAGGGAAGCCCTTCCTCATTCCCTTTTATGGCTCTATCATCTTCAGCACAATGTTTCCAAGCACACTGCAGAAGGGGAAAGTGGAGAAGGCAAATGGGCTGCTGCTTCTTTTATTTAGTTTTTATTTTATATTGGACTATAGTTGATTTACAACGTTGTGTTAGTTTCAGGTGTACAGCAAAGTGATTCAGTTATACATATAAATATAACCACTCTTTTTCAGATTCTTTTACCATATAGGTTATTACAGAATATTGAGTAGAGTTCCCTGTGCTATCCAGTATGTCCTTGTTGATTATGTACTTTATATATAGTAGTGTAACTACATTAATCCCAAACTCCTAATTTATCCCTCTCCCCACCACCTTTCCCTTTTGTTAACCATAAATTTGTTTTCGAAGTCTGTGAGTCTGTTTCTGTTTTGTAAATAAGTTCATTTGTATCAATTTTTAGATTCCACATATAAGTGATATTATATAATATTTGTCTTTCTCTGACTTACTTCATTATTGTGATAATCTCTAGTTGCATCCATGTTGCTGCAAATGGCATTATTTCATTTTTTTATGGCTGAGTAATACTCCATTGCATATATGTACCACATCTTCTTTATCCATTCCTCTGTCGATGGACATTTAGGTTGTTTCCATGTCCTGGCTATTGTAAATAGTGCTGCAGTGAACATTGGGGTGCATGTATCTTGCCGAATTGGTTTTCTTGGGATATACGGCCAGGAGTGGGATTGCTGGATCATACGATAGTGCTATTTTTAGGTTTTTAAGGAACCTCCACACTGTTCTCCATGGTGGTTGTACCAATGTACATTCCCACCAACAGTGTAGGAGGGTTTCCTTTTCTCCACACCCTCTCCAGCATTTATTGTTTGTAGACTTTTTAATGATGGTCATTCTGACTAGTGTGAGGTGCAAACTGGCTTCTTAATCCCAGTGCTCTGGAACATGGGGAACAAACATTTCTTCTGCTCACAGTTCATTGGCAAGAACAAGTCACACAAGTTCATACTGAGATGCTGGTGGAGAAGGTGGAGTCAGAGGTGATTGGTGAGAAATGTAGTCCCTGGCTTCAGCTCCTTCCCCCAAAATGTCTCTACACTGTGTAAGGGGAGCATGAATCTTGGTGGACAGCCAGCCATTTCTTCCACACACCCTCGTCAATAGAGAGAATGAGGCTGTGATTTTCAACCAGGGGTTGGAGTTCTACCAAAAGATAAACATGGAAAATTTACTTTATGAGCTCATTTTTTTTCTATTAAAACAAAGATTTATTCTAGATTCGAATAAAATTTTCTCTTACACTTTTAAACTAAAACATGAGATTTCAAGCAAATGACGTTTCCATCATCACTTACACACACACACACACACACACACACACAGATTGATCATCCTTGTTGTAAGCGGAAAGGTTTGAGGGAAATAATTGTTGAAAAACATAGATCATAAATTTTAGCAGTCTCCTTTTCTCCTTTTAAGTATTTCTTCTCTTCCTTTGATAATGTAGTCTTACAACAGATTTCAGAAATGAGAGGTTGCCTCCTCTTTTCCTCTTCTCTCAGAGAAATCTCTGCCCAGAGCTTCCTATTGTAGGGAGAGTGGTTCTTCCTTTTGTCTAAAAGTGGACAGCTGTCATAAAGGAATAAGATGACAATCCAAAATCTCAGGGCATTGCATGTAAGGAACTTACAGTCCTAGACTGACTTACAGTCTAGAGGTAGAAGAGAAAATGGGAGGCAATGGGGGAAGATGTGATAAGACAAAAGGATAGACTTGACTTGGAGCCTGGGAGTGCACCCCATTGGGGAGGGGACGGCAAGCTGCCCTGGGAGAGGTCACACGGAGGCAGGTGGGGGGCTGAGGACCCCAATGAGCCTCTTTTTCTTTCTCATCAGCTGCAGACAACTGTGGTATCTTGGTATCTCCCACCTCAAGAGAGTACGTTAAATTCCCGCCTCACAAGAGAGGTGTACTCACCTGTAAAACCTGGGGTAGCCAACATTCGTCTGGAAAAGGAAATTTTCTCAAGAGAGAAGAGGGATTTTCAAAGTTCACCTAATTCATCTCCACATATCACAAGAGCAAAGCTTGGCTAGGAGTTGTCGTGTAAACAAGCTGTGATGTGGTGTGAGGGAACCGCCACCTCACAGAAAACAGATGAAAAGCTTTCTGGTTCTAGAGCCTGGGGAGCCTTATGCAAGTCCTCCTCCTTTCTATATATGCTTTTGAGAGAGAGGAGATGATATATAGCAGGCCCAGATATGTTGCAGCAGAGGGAGAAGCTGAGCCAGAAAGAATCCGTGTCCCTCTTCCTGAGAGAGGCCAGCCTCAGAGGATGCAGCCACACAGAGTTAAATGGTGGTGGTGGAGGCGCAGGGGTATTGGGTAGAGAAAGGGCTGCAGATAGGGCACCAGAAGCTCCCGTGGCCTCACAGGAGACAGTCAGGTAGCTGACGATTCCGGTCCAATAAGTGCACTGAATGAGGGCTTCGAGGCAGATGGGCCAGGCCTCTGCTGGTCAGCATGGAGATGGCGGAACTCCCAGGGAATGTGGCCTGGATTGAGAGAATAGGACATGAGTTTCACCAGCCACGTACCTCAGATAAGAGCCGGTCACTCAGTGGACATGGACAAGGACATCTCAACCAGAGTTCAGTAACTCAGCCATTAAAAAGAATGAAATAATGCCATTCGCAGCAATGTGGATGGACCTAGAGATTATCATACTAAGCAAAAGAAGTCAGAGAGAGAATGATAAATGCCATATGATATCACTTATATACAGAGTCTAAAATACTACACAAATGAACTTAGCTATGAAACAGAAACAGACTCACAGATACAGAGAACAGACTTAGGGTTGCCAAGGGGAAAAGGGGGTTGGGCAGGGAAGGACTGGGAGTTTGGGATTAACAGATGCAAACAAACTATTATATATAGAATGGATAAATAACAAGGTCCTACTGTATAGCACAGGGAACTATATTCAGTATCCTGTGATAAACCATAATGTAAAAGAATATGAAAAAGAATGTATATATGTATAAGTGAGTCACCTTGCTATACAGCAGAAATTAAGCACAACATTGTAAATCAACTATACTTCAATAAAATTTTAAAAAAAAAGAAAAGAACTACAGGATGACACAAGGACCCATACACCCAACAGCTGCCTCTGTCCTCCAAAGGACGTGAGTGATTTGCCATCCTTACAGATTCCATCTTGGGGAGGCAGTGAGGGAGACAATATGAGAACACTTGAAAGGGAAACACAGCCTGGTAGGGAGATGAACCTTGAACCCAAAAGAGACTGAACTAAACAAGAGGAAACTATTTAATCCTAGCAGAGACTGAGATACATTGAGTTGTCAAGATGGTTCTTCCAACAACTCCCAGCCCCTTTGGAAGGAAATCTTTCTGATTAATATATATATCAACTCTTTTTTAGACACCTGAGTACATTGTATAAAAAAATGTTGACCCCATGATATCTGCATAACTTACACCTAGCAGAAGACTTATCACATAGCATATGCTCAGAATATATTTGCTGTATAAAGATTTCAGACATAATGCAGACTCCTCTATTCACTTAATCCAAAAAACAAGTTAACATCATGTTCCATCTCTGTATATAGAGGTAACTTTCACAGTCATATGTATATGCATAATATATTTTTTAACTCAAGTTAAAAGCCAAAAATATTTTACCACAACTGATTAAAAGTACTTAACAGTGACCAAGTCAAAACATTCAGTGTGAAATAGAGAATTAAAGTGATATCTGAAAAATAAAGACCCACACCTCATACTCACCTCAATTCTGCAACTATTTTGAGGAGACTATAATATTTTGTCCTATATTTTCTGCTCCTTTTTTCATTTCTCTGATTTATTTTGTTACTCAGGTTTGATGAGCCCCAAGGCAGTTTTGAGTCTCTGCACTGATTCTAAATAATGGGATAAAAAGATTTTTTTTTAGGTAAAAGCAAAAGGCAAAAGTGGGTTAAGTATATGGAGACAGTAATAACTTTTATATTTAATATGTTAACTGCAATCAGCTGGCTTCGCCAATTTCTTTGCAAAAGAAGAATGAATTTCATGCAGGAATGGCTTGAGGATTTTAATATTTACACAAGAAGCATGCGGCAATATTTTTACAAAGATAACACAGAAGTTGGTAAAGGTTATCTACACCGTAAAATATCCAGTAGAAAATTTAATATTATAAACAAAAGCTTTTGCACACACAGAAAATTAAAGAGGCTGACGTTCTCCTGACAAACAAAGCAATTTAAATAAACTATAGAAAATAACAGCTCTAGCAATGGACTTCTGTCTTGACCCATTAACGTACAAGGACAAGGTTAAATAAAATGAAGCTCACAAGTAGCACAATAATCTTGAACTGGTTGTTGGTTTGGTTGGTGCGTTTGTTTTTGCAAAATGTCATTTCCCCCTGGCAGCACCAGGTAGGACGTCAGTCCCATTCTATGCCCGTACTGACAGAGCAAAGCGGGAGACTTCCGGGTTATCACATCCATAAAATTGCCCCAATTCTTCATTTTACTCTAGTAGATTATCATGAATCTTCCTGCTGTAAGGCTCTACTACATTATGATTCAAGTGTTATAGTGGACTTTTTCTAAGGAGAAAACTGCTTCTCTTTACATATTTCAACCTTATCAACCCATTGGAAGGGTAATTTAGTTTCTCCCCTGTCTAAAGTGATCCATCAGAGCCTGAACTGTTGACACTCTGTGCTGCCAAGTTATTTAAACCAGGTTAGTAATGGGGCCAGCTTGCCAAGGTGGAAGCGTCCATTGACTGCTTGACAGTTTTCCTCAGTAGGCCCCCAAATGATCAATGTGCTATCCTGCTGAGAAAATCTATAAAAATCTCTCGTCAGTTGTATAACTCTGATGTGGCCATACGGGCAAGTGGGAAGGATGGAGAGCATAATTTGGCACTTGAAGTGCCTCACATCCTACTGCACAGACTTTCAGCAGCCATCCAGGATCTTCAAGGCAACTGTGAACTAAATTCCTATAAGATGTAAAGCCTACAGAAGATTTGTTTTTCCAAAGCGGCCTCTCGTGATTCTTTTCTGTTGCCACTCTGTCCTCACGTTCTCCCACATTCTTGACTATGAAAATAAGAACTTCTGACTAAAGTGATAAAGACATATGCAGGCTCATGACAACACAGAAGCGTCCAAGGGACAGATAAGAGAATTTTTCGGGGCCGCTCAATATGAATGGTATACAGAAATTCTCTTACCTTTGACTATGAGGATTAGAAGGGACTTCAAGAGTCATATGATCACCTGGAAAGGGAAACCCAAATCCCCTCAATAATCCCTGCTTACTAGAAGTGTCCAGGCTTGAGTCACTCAAGAACTCACTTTCACTAGAGACAATGCAGTCTTGAGATCTTTCTCACTATTAGGAAACTATTCATGAAACCCGGATGTTCTGGGCATCGCCAGCCAACTGAGAGTACAAATGAAATGCATTTACATTAATTCCGTAAAACTCCTGCTCTGAAGGCTCCCCGTTTGCTCTTTAGTTAGAAATACTCTTAGCCAGAGAGGAGGGTTGACCTTCCCCAAATAGTTCTGAGATTCCTCCAAAACACATAATTCAAACGTCTCCTAGGTCTCAGAAATTGTGGGTCCTAGATACGACCACTTTCCCTTTTGAAGTCTCCACATCATCAGGTTGAAGAAGGCAGT
The DNA here is from genome assembly GCF_949774975.1 of Lagenorhynchus albirostris. NCBI lineage: Eukaryota > Metazoa > Chordata > Mammalia > Artiodactyla > Delphinidae > Lagenorhynchus > Lagenorhynchus albirostris. The sequence continues at coordinate 48,482,562 of NC_083110.1, read as the reverse complement.
GATGTCTCAGCATATAAACCAAACTACTGCAACTGCTTCTGTCATGTTCCAGGTCACCTGGAGTCACTGATGACCTCTTCCAGATCACTAAGCTATTTTCTCTGGGTCTGGGAAGGAGAAACATGACTTTGTTTCTTTTATTCTTTTTTTTTTTTAACATCTTTATTGGAGTATAATTGCTTTACAATGGTGTGTTAGTTTCTGCTTTATAACAAAGTGAATCAGTTATACATATACATATGTTCCCATATCTCTTCCCTCTTGCATCTTCCTCCCTCCCACCCTCCCTATCCCACCCCTCTAGGTGGTCACAAAGCACTGAGCTGATCTCCCTGTGCTATGAGGTACTTCCCACTAGCTATTTTACGTTTGGTAATGTATACATGTCCATGCCACTCTCTCACTTTGTCCCAGCTTACCCTTCCCCCTCCCCATATCCTCAAGTCCATTCTCTAGTAGGTCTGTTTCTCTATTCCCATCATACCCCTAGGTTCTTCATGACCTTTTTTTTCCCCTTAGATTCCATATATATGTATGTTAGCATACGGTGTTTGTCTTTCTCTTTCTGACTTACTTCACTCTGTATGACAGACTCTAGGTCCATCCACCTCACTACAAATAACTCAGTTTCGTTCCTTTCTATGGTTAAGTAATATTCCATTGTATATATGTGTCACATCTTCTTTATCCATTCATCCGATGATGGACACTTAGGTTGCTTCCATGTCCTGGCTATTGTAAATAGAGCTGCAGTGAACACTGTGGTACATGACTCTTTTTGAATTATGGTTTTCTCAGGGTATATGCCCAGTGGTGGGATTGCTGGGTCATATGGTAGTTCTATTTGTAGCTTTTTAAGGAACCTCCATACCGTTCTCCATAGTGGCTTCTTAAAGAGTACCTCTTTCAGAGGAATTTCCTTCAGTAGAGCCATTGAACTCTTACTGATTTAGCTCTTTTGTGCCATTACCCCAAGGGTTGGAGGGCTAGATCCTGGTATTGAAGGACATTAGGCAGTGAAAGAAGCCAGCAAGGACTTCTTTCTGGCATAACTACAAGGGACATCCCTATGCGTGGAGGAAGAGCTGTTTGTTAGTAGATGTTACGGAATGAAAATGCCTGGGTTGCACGTTACATCACCCTGTTATTTATCCAAGATGTGTCAGGTTTATGTTTGCACAAAATCACGAATTGTGAAAGCTGCAGCTGCTGATTTGTGGAGAAGCTCCATCACCGAAGGAGGATATCCCAGGCCAGCCAGGGTGAGCTCAGCTGAGGCTGTGCAATCAGCTGTGAATGACAAAGACGTTTTGGATCACCTCTGGCTCTGAGGCAGTCTGTCCCTAGTGCCTGGTTGGACAAACTCCAAACTCTTTTCCTTGAAACAACTCACATCACAGATGGGCAGTAAGGGTCTGGGGAAGCTGACCGGGAGGCAGTCCTCCTTCCGACAAACAAACCTGGTAGTGAGTCCCTCTGGGGGAAACAGGAGGCTTCTCTGCTAACTGTCCCTCTAAGTACATTTGAAAATATTTAGATTTGTAAGACCAACGACTGCACATTTTTGTTGTTCTAACTGCCTGTGATAAGCACGTTTCACCCTGTATCAGAGCACAGAGTACCCGCTGATTCCAGGCCTTGCTCTTCTGTCTGCCCACCTGATGGTAGCCTTTGTGTGTGTGTGTGTGTGTGTGTGTGTGTGTGTGTGTGTGTGTGTGTGTGTGTGTGTGTGTGTGTGTGTGTGTGTGTGTGTGTTTCCCATTCAGCTTTCCATCTAGGAAAGGATATCGAGTCCCTTCCTCACTTTGATCTCTGTTTCTCTCGGATCTGCTCCTTGCCCTTTCTCTGCTCTGCTGTGTCTCACTTTGTTTTGCAGGCTCTTGTGTCAGCTGGCTTCTGGCTAAGTCTGGCCTGTGGAAGGACAGGCAGGTGATTGTGGAAAGGAAGGGAGGGAGGGAGGGAGGAAGGAACAGATTTTCCCTTCTCCTTTCCCTATGTCGGGCATTGTCTCAGCAATAGCAGTGTCTCTTCCATGGCTCCAGCTCCTGCCAAAAACCAGGAATTCTACTTTCTGCCTGGTGACTCTAGTCCTTGGGCTACAGTAACCCCAGCTCCTTTCTCTGCCGCCACCCCACCCCCGCCTAGGTTGTTAGCAGCTTCCTGTTATTGCTTATCTCTGAGTTATCTTACTGCTCCCTATATATCTCTTTAGGTTCACCACTGGTGATACCCAGTCACTCTGTGAAATCTTAAACACTTAGAGTATTTTGTTTTCTGGTTGGATCATGACTTATGTCAACGGTAATAGCTGGATGGAAAACTTTAGGAGGAAGAGTCAATAGAACTTTCTATTTTATTTCATATAGGAGCTGAAGACAGTGACTAATAAAATATGACTCCAATATCTTTGTAACCAATCAATTTCAGTGCCAGAAAATGAACTTGAGAGATAGAGCAGTGATTAAGAAATGAAGACCGCTGTAGGTTTTCCACTAAGAAGTTGGTGTGAGAGGTGGATGGACCTAGAGTCTGTCATACAGAGTGAAGTAAGTCAGAAAGAGAAAAACAAATATTGTATGCTAACACATACATATGGAATCTAAAAAGAAAAAATTGTTCTGACGAACCTAGGGGCAGGACAGGAATAAAGATGCAGACGTAGTGAATGGACTTGAGGACACGGGGCAGGGGGAAGGGTAAGCTGGAATGAAGTGAGAGAGTGGCATTGACATATATACACTACCAAATGTAAAATAGACAGCTAGTGGGAAGCAGCCGCATGGCACAGGGAGATCAGCTCAGTGCTTTGTGACCACCTAGAGGGGTAGGATAGGGAGGGTGGGAGGGAGACTCAAGAGAGCGGGTATATGGGATTATAAGTGTACATATAGCTGATTCACTTTGTTATACATCAGAAACTAACACAACATTGTAAAGCAATTATACTCCCATAAAGATGTTTAAAAAAAAGAATGAATATATGTACATGTATAACTGAATCACTTTGCTGTACACCTGAAACTAAAACAACACTGTAAATCAACTACACTCTAATAAAATTCTTTTTAAAAAAGCTATATTTAAAAAAAGAAGTTGCTGTGAGTCTAGGGCAGGTTTCAGACCTATCACAGGCCATCAGACCAATCCTTTGAGCAAAAGTTTGGGGGGTGAGGGACATCATGGTTGATTCTGCTGTAAATTAGTTCAATAAATGTAAAAATACTGGGTTCTCAAAGTTAATATAAATGAAATCAGAAGAGTGAGGGTGAAGAGAAATGGCATAAGACATAAGGGAGGAAAAGAAGAAACTCAGCAGTGCTAGAAACAATAACCTTTAGACCAGAGGTGGCCAAACCACAGCCCACAGGCCAAATCCACTGGCTGCCTGTTTTTTTGTTGTTGTTGTTGTTTTGTTTTATTTTTTTTTTTTGCGGTACGCGGGCCTCTCACTGCCGCGGCCTCTCCCGTTGCGGAGCACAGGCTCAGCGGCCATGGCTCACGGGCCCAGCCGCTCCGCGGCATGTGGGATCCTCCCGGACTGGGGCACGAACCCGTGTCCCCTGCATCGGCAGGCAGACTCTCAACCACTGCGCCACCAGGGAAGCCCGGCTGCCTGTTTTTGTCAATAAAGTTTTACTGGAACACAGCCATACCATTTACACATTATCTATAGCTGCTTTTGAGCTTTAACAACAAAATCGAATAGTTGCAACAGGTAACTATATATCTCTCAGAGCTTAAAATGTTTCCCTTTGATCCTCCACAGAAATCTGCCAATCTCTGCTTTAGTCTCACATGTAGCAGTCCACAAGCCCTGCCTGATGAAGTCCCAACCTTCCAAAGCAGAATTAAACGCATTTGCATCTGTGCCTTCATGGCTCTTTTTATATACAGTGTTATAACACCAATCACATTGTAACTCGAGTCACTGCTGAGATTGTGTTTGCCGTCACCCATCTCCCCACGGGTTAGAGCAAAAGCCAACTTCTTGACCCAATTCTATCTAGCCCCTGCACAAACTGCCGGAATAATCTTTTAAAAACATGAGTCAGGCTATTTCAGTGTTCAGCAACTCCCCACCACAGCAGCTCCTATCACACTGAGGATAAAATTTCAATGCTTTACCGTGGTCTCGAGGTCCCTGCCTACATCTATGACCCCATGTCCTGCTCTAGCCACGCTGGCTTGCTTATGGTGTCTCCAACATACCAAACTTGTTCTTCTCTCATGCCAAACTTGTTTCTTTTGAAATTGTTGCTCCCCTGCCTGGAAATCTCCTCTTTCAGATGCTCACAGCTGGCCACTTCCTCATATTCAGATCTCAGCATAGATGTCACCTACTCAGAGAAGCTGTTCTAACGATCCCAGAAAAGTACTGGGCTCCCTAGTGCATCATCTGTATCAATTCACCCACTTTACTTTATTCATAGCTCTCATGGCCATCTGCAATTATCTTGTTTGTTTACTTGTTCATTGACTGTTCCCTACAATGCAAGCTTACCAAAGCAGGAACCTTGTACCTTGGGTTCATTATTGCATTCCCAATGTTTAGGATAATTCCTGACATTTACCTGCTCAATAAAGATGTGTTGAATACACGAATGAATGATTTGCAGAAGCATTCATTTATTTGTATTTTGCATCAAGCCAACATCAAGCTCTTAGAGGCCAGGGATCATACAATTGTTACACCTTCAGCACATAATATGCTGCCGGGAATTGATTTAATAAATGTTTGTTGAACAAATCATTAACTTATTGAGTGAATACTTAAAAGACAATGAAAATGCATGCAGCCGTAGAAAATTGGTGTTTCATCCTTGAAATATACAAACTACCATTGAGTTCAATATTAAGGTATTCTTATAAAATGACAGGTATTGATCTATTGAACTTTACAAGTTTTGAAAAATTTCAGAGAATGGTAATGGTTCCAATGTACCTAATTGGCCAATTATTTTTGCCTTTAAACTACAACAAATATCTGAAAACATCTTTTTGCAGATTTTTGGTTTGTTTGCACTAGTATGTGCTCGTCCATAGGTAAAGCCGACAGATTCTCTCAGTTGGTAACAGAAAAGATGGCAAACCTGGCATCTTCAAAAGTGGCGCATTTCAGACCCAGTCACGGAGTTAGATGTCTGACAGTATTGCAGTGAAAGAAATAAGTAAAGAGTCTATTTCTCTCCAAGTTCTGTCTTTGATGACACTAATCATGAGTGCTTTTTGTTAGTTCAGGTTTGGTTCAAAATGAATAGGGAATAGAATAGACAGCTGAATGTCATACTCTTTTTCTTTCTAAGGTAATTTACCCCCTGAAGAAAAAGAAAAATCAGTTTTTGCAGGTGCAAATTCATTCAAAGTCAGCTATCCAAAATCCAAGTGTTGTAACTAAAGATTCTCTGCCTGAGGTTCAGATTCCAGCTATTGAAATGAATTGCTAATGAAAAAAGAAACTGGTCCGAATTCCACAAGAAATGGAACCTTAGACGCATCCTACCTTCTATCTGTTCACATGCATGCGTGTCCAGATCTGATGCAGTTACATGCCAGTACACTTGCGGTTGGAGAAGGGGTAAATGTGTCATCTGGAGAGGCAGCTGTTGGGCCTGGCAGGGCGCAGTCATGTCTCAGGGTCACAGCATTCCAGCATCTGTTCCTCAGCTTTGCAGCTCCAGAAAGTGGAATGTGTCAGTGTGCTTGTAGTTGATTAATCCCTGGGAATTTACAAGAGACTGATGTACAGAGTGCCAATTTAGCAATTTATACTAAGAAATGTAACTGCCAAGTGGTTCCAAATGTTTATGTCAGCAGTAGAATGAAGCCTGCTAAAGGCATGAGGAGGTAAATCATAATCGGAAGTTTGCTAGGTGAGCATGGACTTGGGGCAGGAGAAGTTGGATGGCCTTAAGAACTGCTGTCATTAAGTCTGACACATCCATCTCCAAATTGAGATCGACCTGCCAGGAAGGCAGGACACTTGGATTCTCTGGCCAGTGCTGGAAACAGATTAACAATTCTTGCTCACTGGCCTTCCTTTTGCTAGGTTCCTTGCTGGACACCTACATATTCTGTCTTCACATGCATTAATGCCATTGAATAGCGTCTGTCTTTTTTCTACGTTCAATGAGTCCTCATTATTAATAGTCATGAGCTAATATTTATTGAGTGGTAATAAGTGGTGGATGTATGCTCACTCCGAAGTCAGTTCTGCTTAAATGCTTGTTTTGAAAACACAAACTTGTTCCAAAACAATTGATATATTAGGGAACGATTGGAACATAATGAGAATTCGTTTGCTTATACACTATTTTGACTGCAGAAACCTCTAGGCCAAAACAAAAACTTTATTCTGCTGAATCCAACTGTTATGAACACACAAAGCACATACATATAACACCTACCAGCTGCCTCAGTTCCCCACATGTTATGAGTCAACTCAGCCATATCCAGTGTCACAACTTTCCTTCCAATTTCAGATAACCCTCCATCCACCGCTCCACGATAACCCACAAGCTGCAATGCTTTGGACAGTCAGTTCCACAGAAAACTCCAGGTCTTTTTCCCCATAAAGGGACATATTTATTGTAGTAGCTATATATTTCTTAACCACTTGTCATGTAAAATTGCACTACCATTTTCATTAAAGTGCCCTCTTCTTTTTTTGTTGTGTTTCACCTTTGTTTTAGTGAACCTCATCTATCCTGTAAGCTTGTGGTTCTCCCGTTGCAGAGCACAGGCTCCAGCCGTGCAGGCTCAGCGGCCATGGCTCACGGGGCCAGCCACTCCACGGCATGTGGGATCTTCCCGGACCGGGGCACGAACCCGTGTCCCCTGCATCGGCAGGCGGACTCTCAACCACTGCACCACCAGGGAAGCCCTTAAGCTTGTGGGTTTTATTTTGTAATCTTGCATAGTACAGTGATCTTAGGGAATGCATATGTCGTGTTACAGTAGAACTGACTGTACCTTATTGTTTAATTCTTACAACAATTATCATTTTTCATAGGAGGACACTGAGATTTGAGGAGTTTGAGTAAACTACCCAAGAACAAAGAGCTGGCAAGTAATTAAGCAAAGATTCAAACTCTCTGCTCTAACATACTCTGAAAGCCTTGGGATCCTGATTTGATATAAGAGCCAGCCTGTCTTTTAAGGTGGTTTTCACCAAGAATAATAGCTATAATCTACTCAGAGGCAGTGCAGTAAAATATGCTTTTTGGAGCCCTGCTGCCTGGGTTCAGATCCTGGCTCTGTCACTTATAACCTGTATAGGAATGGGCGAGTTACATAACATGGCCAATTGTTGCAAAACGGCCCTAGGAACCTCCGTCTTGTATCCTCACCCTTTGTAACATGATTTTGCATCAAGAGGCAGATTCTATTTTCCTCACCCCATGGCTCTGGGCTGGCCTTGTGACTGGCTCTCATGAACAAAATATGGCAGAAGTGACATGGTACTAGTCCCAAGGTTAGACCTCAGGAGCCCTTCAATGCTTCACTCATCCTCCTGGAACGCTGCCACCATGTGAACAAGCCCAGACTGGCCTGCTAGGTGATGAAAGATGACATGGCCCAGTCACCCCAGTATCCCCAGATAACAACTCATCAGTGGCCAGAAGTGTGAGTGAGTGAGGCCACTGTAGACTCCCCACCCCTCCGTGAGCCAACAGCTACTTACAGACGCATGAACGAGGCCAGCTAAGATCATTTCAGCCACACCCAGATCGGCAGAATTATTATTTTATGCTACTAGATTGGCGGTTATCTGTTACACAGAAAAAAACCACCTGATGCATTTAACTTCTCTGTATATCAACTATCCAATATGTAAAATAGGAAGAATACTAGAGCTAGGAGGATTAAATGAGTTAAGCATAGAGAGAGAAACTCAGAACAATACCTTAGGTGTTAAGCTCTGTTCTGGTATAACAAAAATAATGCCTTAAACAGCAATAATTTATTTATTATTATTACTATTTCTCAAGGTTCTGAGGGTTGACTGGGCTCAGTTCGGTGGTTCACGCTGGGGGTCTCTCAGACAGACGCAGGTAGACAAGGGTTAGGGCTGGGATCCTCTTGAAAGCTTCTTCATTCACATGGAACCTGGGCTAGAAGACTCAGAAATTGGGCACTGGACCAACTGGAGCTCAGACACCTCTTTCTCTCTCTATTTTTCTGTCTTTTTCTTTCTCCCTCTCTCTTTGGGATCTCTCCAAATAGTGAACTTGCGTTAGTTAGACTTCTTACTTGGCAGGTGAAGACTGCCGGAATCCCAGGAGAAGACAGGCAGAAGTTGCATGGTCTTTTCCAAACTAAACTCAAAAGCTATGCCGTATCCTTTTACTGCATTCTCTTCATCCAGGTCATCACAAAGTTTTGTCCACGTTTGAGGAGAAGGGACATACACTCCAAGTCTGGATGGGAACTGAGAATTTGCAATTATGTTTTAAAAACACCATGATTTTTTTTTTGAAATCTTTATTGGAGTAGAGTTGCTTTACTATGTTGTGTTAGTTTCTACTGTACAGCAAAGTGAATCAACTATACGTATACATATATTCTCTCTTTTTTGGATTTCCTTCCCATTTAGGTCACCACAGAGCATTGAGTAGAGCTCCCTGTGCTATACAGTTGGTTCTCACTAGTTATCTATTTTATACATAGTATCAATAGTGTATATATGTCAATCCCAACCTCCCAATTCATCCCTCCCCACCTCCCTTCCCCCTTGGGATCCATACATTTGTTGTTTACGTCTGTGTCTCTATTTCTGCTTTGTAAATAAGGTCGTCTATGTCAATTTTTTTTCAGATTCCACATATATGCGTTAATATACAATATATGTTTTTCTCTTTCTGACTTACTTCACTCTGTATGACAGTCTCTAGCTCCATCTATGTCTCTACAAATTACCCGATTTCATTCCTTTTTATGGCTGAGACCATTGTATATATGTACCACATCTTCTTTATCCATTCCTCTGTTGATGGACATTTAGGTTGTTTCCATGTCCTGGCTATTGTAAATAGTGCTGCAGTGAACATTGGGGTGCATGTGTCTTTTTGAATTATGGTTTTCTCTGGGTATATGCCCAGGAGTGGGATTGCTGGGTCACATGGTAGATTTATTTTTAGTTTTTTAAGGACCCTCCATACTGTTCTGCATAGTGGCTGTATCAATTTACATTCCCACCAACAGTGCAGGAGGGTTCCCTTTTCTCCACACCCTCTCCAGCATTTAATGTTTGTAGATTTTGTGATGATGGCCATTCTGACCAGCGTGAGGTGATATCTAATTGTATTTTGATTTGCATTTCTCTAATGATTTTTTTTCATGTGTTTGTTGGTCATCTGTATGTTTTTGGAGAAATGTCTATTTAGATCTTCCACCTATTTTTTGATTGGGTTGTTTGTTTTTTTGATATTGAGCTGTATGAGCTGTTTGTATATTTTGGAGATTAATCCTTTGTCAGTTGCTTCATTTGCAAATATTTTCTCCCATTCTGAGGGTTGTCTTTTCATCTTTTTTATGGTTTCCTCTGCTGTGAAAAAGCTTTTAATTTAATTAGGTCCCATTCGTTTATTTTATTCTCATTACCCTAGGAGGTGGGTCAAAAAAGACCTTGCTGCGATTTATATCAAAGAGTGTCCTGCCTGTTTTCCTCTAAGAGTTTTACAGTATCTGGCCTTACATTTAGGTCTTTAATCCATTTGGAGTTTATTGGTGTTAAGGAGGGTTCTAATTTCATTCTTTTACATGTATCTGTCCATTTTTCCCAGCACCACTTATTGAAGAGGCTGTCTTTGCTCCATTGTATATTCTTGCCTCCTTTGTCATAGATTAGGCGACCATAGGTGCATGGGTTTATCTCTGGGCTTTCTGTCCCGTTCCATTGATCTATATTTCTGTTTTTGTGCGAGTACCATACTTGATTACTGCAGCCCTGTAGTACAGTCTGAAGTCAGGGAGCCTGATTCCTCCAGCTCCGTTTGTTGTTTTCATTTTTTTCCCTCAAGATTGCTTTTGCTATTTGAGGTCTTTTGTGTTTCCATACAATTTGTGAAATTTTTTGTTCTAGTTCTTTGAAAAATGCCATTGGTAGTTTGACAGGGATTGCATTGAATCTGTAGATTGCTTTCTGTAGTATAGTCATTTTCACAGTTGATTCTTCCAATCCGAGAACATGGTATATCTCTCCATTTGTTTGTGTCGTCTTTGACTTCTTTCATCAGTATCTTATAATTTTCTGCATACAGGTCTGTTGCCTCCTTAGGTAGGTTTATTCCTAGGTATTTTATTCTTTTTGTTGCAGTGATAAATGGGATTGTTTCCTTAATTTCCCTTTCTGATCATTCATTGTTAGTGTATAGGAATGCAAGAGACTTCTGTGTATTAATTTTGTATACTGTGACTTTACTAAATTCATTGATTAGCTCTTGTAGTTTTCTGGTGGCATCTGTAGGATTTTCTATGTATAGTATCATACATCCATAATTAGATCCTTCTCACAGCAACACTAATAAGGTTAGTAAAAACAGTGTATCTATATCTTTTACTATTTGAAGACTTATTTTTACACAGCTTTTGGTTCACAGCAAAATTGAGAGAAAGGTAGAGACTTCCCATAAATCCCCTACCCCCACACATGCACAGACACCCTCATTATCAACATCTCCTACCACAGTGGTACCTTTGTTACAACTGATGAATGGAGATGGACACATCCGTGTATCCATTTTTAACATGAGGAAATCCTGACTCAGAAAGATTAAATAATTTGCTGAAAGTCACAAAACTGGACATTCTCAGAGCTTTCACTCCACCCAGGATGTTTTTACCCAAAGATACTTTTAACCCACATGTGATGCTACTAATCTCACTCATCACATCTAGGTTTCATGACCATCACATTGAGTGAGCACAAAAACCTCTGAGTTGAGAAAAAAGCAACTGTCACTCCCACATGGAACACTGTATATACTAATGGACACATAAATAGCTAATCAAGCCCTTTTTCTGGACCTTCCTCACAAGGCTGTTTGTACTCCGCTGTCATAAAAATTGTTAGTTTCCTGGAAAGATGAAGAAGAAAGCTGTGAGGCATCAAACTTGAGAATTCTTTCTTCCTTCTAACAGAGAGGCTCACATATCTCCTACCCACACAGTCTGATTCTTTTTGGACTCTTAACCCAAGCTTATGCCCTATAAGCATGTGGGAAACATCTGCACGGGGGTCAGAATTACAAAACTACTGGTTTACTACAGATAGAGAAGCATCAAACAGTAGACAGTTATGAATTTAGAGACAGAGGAAGCAGAAGAGACAGGGCAAAGGTAAAAAGAGGCAGCCTAGTATAGATAAAATTATAACAATATAATTCCTTATATTTATACTAGTATTTTAGAAGTCAGGTTTACATGGATTATTTCACTTACCAGCAATGAAAAGAAAAAAGAGGAGATATTATTTATTTATTTATTTTATTTTTTTGCGGTACGCGGGCCTCTCACCATAGTGGCCTCTCCCGTTGCGGAGCACAGGCTCCGGATGCGCAGGCTCACGGGCCCAGCCGCTCCGCAGCACGTGGGATCTTCCCGGACCGGGGCACGAACCCATGTCCCCTGCATCAGCAGGCGGACTCTCAACCACTGCGCCACCAGGGGAGCCCGAGATATTATTTTATTCATCTGTGAATGGACAGAAATAAATCTCATAGGCACACAGATGGTAACGACAGAGCTGGGTCTGTAACTCAGGCATTGAATCCTAGTCCTGAGCACTGCCTACTACCCACAGGATGGGGTTGGGGTAACTCACTCTAGTCTTGTTAGATGTACCATTTAACTTCTTCTGCCTGAGTTTCCTTGTCTTTATACTTTGAGGGGGTTGTTCCAAATGGCTTTTGAGGTCCCTTCTCTGATATTGCATATATCATGATGAAAGTGTCATGGTGTGCTCTGATGCCAGCAGAAGGCAAGAATGAGCCTGATGAAAATTATCCTTAAAAATCCCTAAGCAGGGTGCCATACTGGAAACTGATGCACATCACTCTTCAAGAGCAGCTTTCTTCCCTGTGTTTTTCCCTGTTGGGGTTTCCTCTGATGAGCCCTAGATGAAGTCAATGACTTCAGCTAAGGGTTAAGGGTCCGTCTGAACTACATTCAACATAGAGACGTGCTCAGCCTGGAAGCTGAGACTAGCAAAAGGGGCAATTGATTCATTTCTCTGTATAACAGTCACAACCTCAGTGGAGTGGCTGGCAGATAAAACTGTAGTATGAAACTGCTATTTAACATTGGGTTATTGGATTTTCATTTGTTTGTTATTTTTTCCTTTTGTTTGTTGGTTTTTTTTCTATTTTTTTTCTCTTAAAGGGGGGCTGAGCACATAGAGATCACTTAAGTATCATTCAATACTATTATTATGTAAGTAAATATAAAGAATTATGAGCCACAGTTAGACAGAAGAAGAAGAATCTATCTATATACATGGAGCATATGAACTGCGTGATAAACACCTAGATTCAAAATCAGACTCTTCTTCTAATTCCTTGGTAATCTTGGAATTGGAATCTGTAAGACCGAAACAACAACACCTACATGTGGGCCTTTAAAGAGAAGTAAATGAAATAATATGCATAAAGTGCTTAACACAGAATCTGGCATACCATAAAGGCTCAGAAATGTCACTTAAAATAATTATCACCAAAGGGAGAGAATTTGGGCAGGAAGTAGCCCAAGGAAACAATATTCTAGAAGCCATAAATAAGCCTAGGAATATACAGAAATGTATCCTCCCATCAAGAATTATCCTTTCAGATGGGGTAAGCAAATGTTTCTCTGAGTAGATATTTTGGGAAGATGGTACTTGAGTGTGTGTTGCTGATGTCTTATTCTGCATTATCTCCAAAGCAAAACAACAACTAAAATGGGCACCCTGGAATAGCCTTTATGACACACCTGCTATAAAGTTAAAGGCAAGAACAGAACTTAGTTTACCTTTGCATTAGGCAGGAGCTACAGTCCCAGGAGTGGAGAGGCCTAGGGCAAGCATTTGAAGGTTGAAGTTCTTTTTTTTTTTTTTTTAACATCTTTATTGGAGTATAATTGCTTTACAATGGTATGTTAGCTTCAGCTTCACAACAAAATGAATCAGTTATATACATACATATATTCCCATATCTCTTCCCGCTTGCGTCTCCCTCCCTCCCACCCTCCCTATCCCACCCCTCCAGGCAGTCACAAAGCACCGAGCTGATCTCCCTGTGCTATGCGGCTGCTTCCCACTAGCTATTTACCTTACGTTTGGTAGTGTATATATGTCCATGCCTCTTTATCGCTTTGTCACCGTTTACCCTTCCCCCTCCCCATAACCTCAAGTCCATTCTCTAGTAAGTCTGTGTCTTTATTCCTGTTTCACCCCTAGGTTTTTCATGACATTTTTTTTTTAAATTCCATATATATGTGTTAGCATACGGTATTTGTCTCTCTCTTTCTGACTTACTTCACTCTGTATGACAGACTCTAGGTCTATCCACCTCATTACAAATAGCTCAATTTCGTCTCTTTTTATGGCTGAGTAATATTCCATTGTATATATGTGCCACATCTTCTTTATCCATTCATCCGATGATGGACACTTAGGTTGTTTCCATCTCCGGGCTATTGTAAATAGAGCTGCAATGAACATTTTGGTACATGACTCTTTTTGAATTATGGTTTTCTCAGGGTATATGCCCAGTAGTGGGATTGCTGGGTCATATGGTAGTTCTATTTGTAGCTTTTTAAGGAACCTCCATACTGTTCTCCACAGTGGCTGTATCAATTTACATTCCCACCAACAGTGTAAGAGGGTTCCCTTTTCTCCACACCCTCTCCAGCATTTATTGTTTCTAGATTTTTTGATGATGGCCATTCTGACTGGTGTGAGATGATATCTCATTGTAGTTTTGATTTGCATTTCTCTCATGATTAGTGATGTTGAGCATTCTTTCATGTGTTTGTTGGCACTCTGTATATCTTCTTTGGAGAAATGTCTATTTAGGTCTTCTGCCCATTTTTGGATTGGGTTGTTTGTTTTTTTGTTATTAAGCTGCATGAGCTGCTTATAAATTTTGGAGATCAATCCTTTGTCAGTTGCTTCATTTGCAAATATTTTCTCCCATTCTGAGGGTTGTCTATTGGTCTTCTTTATGGTTTCCTTTGCTGCGCAAAAGCTTTTAAGTTTCATTAGGTCCCATTTGTTTACTCTTGTTTTTATTTCCATTTCTCTAGGAGGTGGGTAAGGTTGAAGTTCTTTGAGAGGGTTTGCCATCAAAGAAATATCCCTGGGAATTTGTGTAGTTGTGTGTGTGTGTGTCTGTGTGTGAGTGTGTGTGTGTGTCTGTGTGTGAGTGTGTGTGTGTGTGTGTGTGTGTGTGTGTGTGTGTGTGTGAGAGAGAGAGAGAGAGAGAGAGAGCAGGTTTTCTGACCCCTTGGGAACTCCAAGGGATCAGGGAAGTTATGCATTTGAGCCAAAAACTATACCCCAAACCTGAGGCTAAGGAAAAGCAAATCCTATAGCATTGCAATTGGAGAAACAAGGAAGCAGAGAAACTTTTCCCCAGTGTTTCAAGAGGGGACAAATTCATGCAAATTAACATGACTACCTCACAGGGGCAAAGAATAATGTGCCTTCTACCACTCTAGGGTTTGCTGTAGCTAGGAGACCCAATACCTTGATTTGACCACTTCTCATAACAGAACTTCCAGGGTTACGCCAACAGATCATCAACCATTTTTCATTTTTACCCAATACCTCAATCAAGGAAGGAGTGAAATGCAGTAGAGAGAAAAGAGAGTGAGAGGGGGAGAAAGTTCCCACATTCAGATTGAACAGCCCACTAGGAACTAGTCTGTTGAATACTGTATTTACCTGGGTCATGAAGACCATGTCACATATGGTGCAGCGGTGGCAGAAGATTTATCTTAAGAGAAATGGGTAATGCCAGTGTCAGTAAGGCTGAGGTGAAAATGGGTTGTCTTCATCCTGAGAAAAAGGAAAAGAATCATTAAACTCTGGAAGCCAAAGGATGGTACCCTCTGACTGCAAGATAAAAAGGTGTCGAAGTATGTCATCAGAAGGAGAAACAACACTCTAATACAGGGGTCCCCAACCCCTGGTACTGGTCTGTGGCCTGTTAGGAACCAGGCTGCACAGGAGGAGGTGAGCGGCAGGTGAGTGAGAGAAGCTTCATCTGTATTTACAGCCGCTCCCCATCGCTTGCATTACCGCCTGAGCTCCACCTCCTGCCAGATCAGCGGCTGCATTAGATTCCCATCGGAGTGCAAACCCTAATGTGAACGGTGCATGCAAGGGGTCTGGGCTGAGCACTCCTTATGAGAATCTAATGCTTGATGATCTGAGGTGAAGCTAGCGCTGGGGAGCAGCTGCAAATACAGATTATCCTTAGCAGAGAGGTTTGACTGCACAGAGACCATAATAAATCAATTGCTTGCAGACTCATATCAAAACCCTATCAGTGAGTGGCAAGTGCCAATTAAGCTGCATCTTATGGAGCAGACTAGACATAAGCAACAGACTTCAGGTGTCACTGTCTCCCATCACCCCCAGATGGGACCATCTAGTTGCAGGAAAACAAGCTCAGGGCTCCCACTGATTCTGCATTATGGAGAGTTGTATAATTATTTCATTATATATTACAATGTAATAATAGAAATAGAGTAGAAATAAAGAAGAAATAAAGTGCACAATAAATGTAATGTAGAAATAAAGTGCACAATAAATGTAATGCGCTTGAATCATCCTGAAACCATATCCCCCCCGACCCCGCCAGTCCATGGAAAAATCGTCTTCCATGAAACCAGTCCCTGGTGCCAAAAAGGTTGGGGACCACTGCTATAATACATGGGATCCTATCAAGAGCTAAGGCTCTAGAGTTTAGGGTCAGTGACTACTTAAAGTAACCATTTAATATGACAGGATAAGGTATTCTCAGCCCTATACTTATGCCCTTCACATGCATTCATTCAGGTTGTATTAAATGCCCTTCGCTACGTGTAGTCAGCAACGGAATTGTTTGCATATATTCCTATTCTATAACCGGGTGTGAGGATCGCCCTTCTCTTCCCGCTTTGAGGTTAGATGTGGTCCCATGACTTGCTTTTCAATTATGAGCAGAACTAATGTGTGTCACTTTCTGGCAGAAACTTGAAGAAAGATGATTTACTGCATCATCTTTCCTTGCTTTGGTGATTATGAAAACATGTATCAAGATACCGCCTCCATCACCCTGTGTCCCTATGTGGCTACAATGAGCAGGACACGCCTGCTGACTTGAGATGGATATGTTGGGAATGACAAGTAGGCATTTACTATGTTGGGTCATTAAAATGACTGCTCATTATCTCCTCCCCATTTCGCAGTTGTGAGATTGCTTTAGAAATCACCACTTGTGCAAGTCGCTAAGACTAGTGTGTATTGCATCTGAAATTAAAACTTAAACCTTATTTCCCGTGGCTCATTAAATCTCCCTTCCTCCCACAAAGGCCTTCACATGGGTCAGAGTTGCCAAAATCCTGTGAGTTTATGATGTCCGTGCCTCAAATCCATTAGCAAGTCTAAATTTAGATGGTAACTTATATTTGCTTCCATTATTAAAAATAAAAGTGAACCTCAAAAAATTATGGAATGAACTCCATATACAGCTGCCTAAACCTTAACCCTTTCTCCAAAGAGTCTTCAAAACTATGACCTTCTTACATTATGCCTTTAGT
The DNA here is from genome assembly GCF_949774975.1 of Lagenorhynchus albirostris. NCBI lineage: Eukaryota > Metazoa > Chordata > Mammalia > Artiodactyla > Delphinidae > Lagenorhynchus > Lagenorhynchus albirostris. The sequence goes on along the minus strand of NC_083110.1, from coordinate 48,465,783 downwards.
GAAAATTTCGTCCACATAGAACCACAGGTGACATCTAAGCAATTATAAGCAAAAGTGCTTGTCTTTTCGATTTTCCCATTTTCAAGTTCTTTTCTTGTGTCAAAGCTGATTTTCTGTTTCTCTGTTCCTCCCACATCCCACTTTAGGAAGCTTTGTATTAAAGGCTGCTTTCCAAGCCATGGAAGAGGAAGCAGGACAGTTTCCATCCCTTTAGACACCTGGAAGAATCCTCTTGCACTTCACGCATCTTCAGAAAGGAGTCTTAAAAGTCCAAAAGAATAGTTTAAAAGCTTTGCCAATTGCTAGTGACCATGACTCTTTCCATCTAATTTATCTCAATCTGCAAGGCCCGCATTAGTCTCTATTCCTATAGCAAAGTAACAGACTGTCTTTAAGGCTTTCATTTCTTATTTTTATTTTATTTTCTCTCTCACAACACTTTTTTCATTTTCCCTAAACCTTTTTTCTGTACAGTTCTCCAACTTTACATTCATCTTGACAAGAAACAGGGAAGTAACTTGGAGGAAAGAGGGACAAGGAGAAAAAGGAAAAAGAGAAGAAGTGGTTACCTGCTTTCACGAAGAGAAGTAACAGCACATTCCCACCTGTGTTTGCCTGGGGGTGAAGACACTTATGAATCAATGACCAAAAGTGAGAGAAGTATTGCTAATAGGAATGAGAAGAACACAAAGAACAGGTAAACTCTAGATTCCTCTCGGTTATATTGAACTATATATAGTGTATATATTGTGTATCTATTGCTATACTGGACCCACAGAACGGTTTGAGGTCAAATACAGTTTTTAACACAATCTTACACAATTCAGAAAAAAACACTTGGGCATTCTACTCCAACAAATTCTTTATATATACAATTCAATCTAGAAGAGGTGGGGTTTTTTTCATTGAAATATAGTTGGTTTATAGGATTGTGTTAGTTTCAGGTATAGAGCATAGTGATTCAGTATTTTTGCGGATTATGTTCCATTATAGGTTATTGCAAGATAATGGGTATAATTCTCTGTACTATAAGTAAATCCTTGTTGCTTATCTATTTTAGATATAGTAGTTTATATACTTTAATCCCATATTCCTAATTTATCCCTCCCCCCACCTCCCATTTGGTAACCACAAATGTATTTTCTATGTCTGTGAGTCTGTTTCTGTTTTACATATACGTTCATTTGTATTGTGTTTTTAGATTCAGGTGGATTATTTTTACATCATTTAGTTATTCACTGAGAAAACTGCCTAACAGTCTTATGACTGTATGTATCACAAAAGGTCATCAGACCCTGGAATTTACAAACCTGACTGTGCAGAAGAGCCACCCGTGGACTTTTTTTAAATTTTGACTTCCAGATCCTTCCCTCTTTATTTTTAACGAGTTCCATGTGTGATTCTGATGTACATCCAGCTTGAGAATCACTAGTTTGGTCTGTCTCTCTCCAAATTGTTCATCTTCAGTCTTGAAAAATTAAAATTCCCAAAGTGTGAATGCCTATAGTATGAATCATCCTCTTACTCATCATATTAGTATTGCAGTTTAAGAACACAGAGGCTCTCCTTGATGACTGCAAGCTGTCTAGATCATTTTATGGGTGTAAAGTACTTTACTAGAGCAGCTGTTTATCATTCTTTTTAACATCTTCATTGGAGTATAATTGCTTTACATTGTTGTGTTAGTTTCTGATGTATAACAAAGTGAATCAGCTATATGTACACTTATAATCCCATATCTCCCCTCTCTTGAGTCTCCCTCCCACCCTCCCTATCCCAGCTGTCTAGGTAGTCACAAAGCACTGAGCTGATCTCCCTGTGCCATGCGGCTGCTTCCCACTAGCTGTCTCTTTTACATTTGGTAGTGTATATATGTCAGTGCCACTCTCTCACTTCATTCCAGCTTACCCTTCCCCCTCCCCGTGTCCTTAAGTCCATTCTCTACATCTGTGTCTTTATTCCTGTCCAGCCCCTAGGTTCGTCACAGACTTTTTTTTTTATTCCATATACATATGTTAGCATACGGTGTTTGTTTTTCTCTCTCTGACTTACTTCACTCTGTATGACAGACTCTAGATCCATCCACCTCACTACAAATAACTCAATTTCGTTTGTTTTTATGGCTGAGTAATATTCCATTGTATATATGTGCCACATCTTCTTTATGCATTCATCTGTCAATGGACACTTAGGTTGCTTCCATGTCCTGGCTGTTGTAAATAGTGCTGCAGTGAACATTGTGGTACATGACTCTTTGAAATTAGAACATTCCCTAACACCATATACAAAAATAAACTCAGAATGGGTTAAAGACCTAAATGTAAGGCCAGACACTATAAAAGTCTTAGAGGAAAACATAGGCAGAACACTCTATGACTTAAATCTCAGCAAGATCCTTTTGGACCCACCTCCTAGAGAAATGGAAATAAAAACAAAAATAAACAAATGGGACCTAATGAAACTTAAAAGCTTTTGCGCAGCAATGGAAACCATAAACAAGATGAAAAGACAACCCTCAGAATGGGAGAAAATATTTGCAAATGAAGCAACTGACAAAGGATTAATCTCCAAAATATACAAGCAGCTCATGCAGTTCAATATAAAAAAAAAAAAAACCCAATCCAAAAATGGGCAGGAGACCTAAATAGACATTTCTCCAAAGAAGATATACAAATGGCCAACAAACACATGAAAGGATGCTCAACATCACTAATCATTAGAGAAATGCAAATCAAAACTACAATGAGGTATCACCTCACACAGGTCAGAATGGCCATCATCAAAAAATCTACAAACAATAAATGCTGGGCAGGGTGTGGAGAAAAGGGAACCCTCCTGCACTGTTGGTGGGAATGTCAATTGATACAGCCACTATGGAGAACAGTATGGAGGTTCCTTAAAAAACTAAACATAGAACTACCATATGACCCAGCAATCCCACTACTGGGCATATACCCTGAGAGCAGTTGTTTATAAGCTGCAGGGCCCCATTTTGTAGGATGGTAAAACTTTGAATCAGATACAGCAAGTGTTTTAACTACTTCTTAAACGTAAATTGCTGGGTAAATTTCACTTTTAAAGAATTGTATTCATTCTTTCAGATCAGCTGGATACCACCTAATGAAGTTTAGCATCCCTGGTCACGGTCAAAATGTAACATTTCCCCCCAAAACATGTTGAAATCAATATTTTGAGAATAGTGAGCTATTAAATATCTGGTCTCTAGCAGGAAGAGAGGAAATGGAGAGGAAAAACATAAGGAGAGGAAAAACATAACGGGAAATGCACAGGCAGGAGAACCATCCACTTAGATCTCAGGCAGAACTTGTCAATCCCTTGAATCCTTTCTTCTTCCCACAGCTGCACTAAAATCGTTCCCCAACCACACTGCATTCTCTCCCACTCCGATGCCTCGGAACAGATTGTTCTGTACTCCTTGATGAAGTCCTGGTCTCTTAAGACCAGCTGAAATGTTACTGTTTCTGTGGAGGTTTCTTCCGTTCTCCAGGTCTGTCCTCTGCCCCCTCAAAGTCTCTATTTAGCTTCCATGACAGTGTAACTATCTGGTTTGATGTCAGTGTCCCCTGTTCGGCTATCAATTACATGAGAGCATTTCTGAATTTCCAGTTCCTAGCACAGTGCCAGACACCCAAAACGTGCTCAGTAAATGCTCACTGAATAAATATGAAATAAGTTGCTTAATTAAATTTCCATTCTACTGGACCTAATCGGACCTAATTGTCTCTTAAAGTGGCAACTAGAAAGGGCTAGGTGTCCCCTAGGGTTCCATGACACAACAGTAAATCCACTGGCCTTTTGAAACAATAGACAGAAGTCCCTGTCTGGCAGCTGCATTCAGCAACTTGCCGACAGAATTCTGTGACTGGGTTGCTGTGGTTTGGACCCAGGAAGAGATAGATAGAGGAAAAACCTGGAGTGAAAAAGCCAGGAGTGTGTAACCAAGTGAGACAAATGAGCAGTTTGAAAACCCAGGAATATCAGCTGTATTCTGGCAGTAGGTATTGAGAACTGTCCCAGACCAAGAGGAGGACAGAGATCAAAGACCAGGGACATAGCTATGGATCCCAAGAGAGACTGTATAGGTTACAGGGACTAGGGAATGATGATCCCAGTTTACTAGAACTAAAAGACTATAGGACCCTAGAGTTACAAGTGATAAAAATCAGAAAATGAATGTAACTGCAAAAGAAGATATGTCCCTGCACTAGGACCTCAAAGCCCTCTCTGGTTGTCCTTACAATGTATCCTATTGTCTTATTGCCCTACCAGACTGTGAGCCCCTCAAGAAAAGCCATTTCAACCTATTCCTCCTTCTGTTCCCAACACCCACTAGGATCCCAGCATATTGTCTGACACTTAATTTACACCTAACATATTTTGCTGTTGAACTGACCTCTAAGAATAGAGAAGTGTCTAACTTACACCCTCCAAGTCCTACAGCTAAAGACAAGATTTTAACCCAATGTGTTTTACTATATGAATTTCAGGCTACTTCAGCAGCTCCTTGATTCTGTCATTATGAGACATTTTCGCCCTAAATTACATGTGATGACTAGAACTTCATACGTTATAGAAATAAACAGATATGAACAGAAGAGGAAAAATACACAGAAAGAATGTACTTTTTCTTAGTAATGATACACTCAAACATTTCTAGTGCCTGAGAAAGTAAAACCTTCTTTAATTCCACTGCAGTTTTGAAATGAAACCTGCCACCGTACTGACTGTTCGTTGCTCCAGACAAGCTTGGGTGTGTGGCTAATGTTTGGTGCAGCAACTCTGATACAGTGTAAGATTTCTGAGTGACAGGATGATATCAGCTTTTTGCAGAAGTTAGCTGCAATTTTATTGGAAAAAAAGTTGTCTGAGGAGATTGAGCAGTAACTGAATATGCATATATATGCCCCAGCAGTCAAAGAGCTGTAAAGTAACCACTTTTTCAAATTGACTTGTGCAATAGAGAGAAAAACTCCTACGTTTCCTCAGGCCTCATACATCGTCAAATGGGCACTATAAAACAATGTTTTCCTTTCTTGCTTTTTATCACTATGAGTACAGACATAAAGTTAGTTTAATAGTAAATGGACATTCTATCCTATGCTTTCTTCACAAGGAGAATGTCAAATTTTTACAGTTATTGAAATACAGCGCATCCTGAACTCTCCACAGACTGGCCTGTAACTTGCAACACTGTGCCTTCTAGAATTGCAGTTCCCCTGCTATTCCCAAGTAAACTCAAGTTCAGAAACCCCATTAAAGGCTCTGGCCTAAAGTTTTCTCTTGTCCTGTCTTTGCCACCTGACCAAAAACTGGAGCTTCCTCTGTGGCCCTGCATGGCATGCAGTGACTCTCTCTGGGATCTCCACGATCCAGCCTCATCCACCAGAACACAAGCATCAGTCCCCTCCACCAGTAAGCTTACACAAGCCACTGAACCAACCTTACCCACTGGAGGGAGACAACAAAAACAATGGGAACTCCAAACCTGCAGCCTGTGAAAAGGAGACCCCAAACACAGTAAGTTAAGCAAGATGAGAAGACAGAGAAATACACAGCAGATGAAGAAGCGAGGTAAAAACCCACCAGACCAAACACATGAAGAGGAAATAGGCAGTCTACGTGAAATAGGATTCAGAGTAATAATAGTAAAGATGATCCAAAATCTTGGAAATAGAATGGAAAAAATACAAGAAACGTTTAACAAGGACCTAGAAGAACTAAAGAGCAAACAAACAATGATGAACAACACAATAAATGAAATTAAAAATTCTCTAGAAGGTATCAATAGCAGAATAACAGAGGCAGAATAACGGATAAGTGACCTGGAAGATAAAAGAGTGAAAATAACTACTGCAGAGCAGAATAAAGAAAAAAGAAGGAAAAGAATTGAGGACAGTCTCAGAGACCTCTGGGACAACATTAAACACACCAACATTCAAATTTTAGGGGTCCCTGAAGAAGAAGAGAAAAAGGGACTGAGAAAATATTTGAAGATATTATAGTTGAAAACTTCCCTAATAAGGGAAAGGAAATAAGTCCAGGAAGCACAGAGAGTCCCATACAGCATAAATCCAAGGAGAAACATTCCAAAACACATCAATCAAATTATCAAAAGTTAAATCCAAAGAAAAAATATTAAAAGCAGCAAGGGAAAAGCAACAAATAACATACAAGGGAATCCCCATAAGGTTAACAGCTGATCTTTCAGCAGAAACTCTGGAAGCCAAAAGGGAGTGTGGCAGGACATATTTAAAGTGATGAAAGGGAAAATCCTACAACCAATATTACTCAACCCAGCAAGGGTCTCATTCAGATTCGACGGAGAAATCAAAACCTTTATAGACAAGCAAAAGCTAAGAGAATTCAGCACCACGAAAACAGCTTGACGACAAATGCTGAAGGAACTTCTCTAGGCAGGAAACACAAAAGAAGGAAAAGACCTACAATGACAAACCCAAAACAATTAAGAAAATGGGAATAGGAACATACATATCGATAATTACCTTAAATATAAATGGATTAAATGCTCCCACCAAAAGACACAGACTGGCTGAATGGATATGAAAACAAGACCCATATATATGCTGGCTACAGGAGACCCACTTCAGACCTAGGGACACATACAGTCTGAAAGTGAGGGGATGGAAAAAGATATTCCATGCAAATGGAAATCAAAAGAAAGCTGGAGTAGCAATTCTCATATCAAACAAAATAGACTTTAAAATAAAGACTATTACAAGAGACAAAGAAGGACACTGCATGATGATCAAGGGATCAATCCAAGAAGACGATATAACAATTGTAAATATTTATGCACCAAACAAAGGAGCACCTCGATACATAAGGTAAATCCTAACAGCCATAAAAGGGGAAATCGACAGTAACACAATCATAGTAGGGGACTTTAACACACCACTTTCACCAATGGACAGATCATCCAAAATGAAAATAAATAAGGAAACACAAGCTTTAAATGATACATTAAACAAGATGGACTTAATTGATATTTATAGGACATTCATTCCAAAAACAACAGAATACACATTCTTCTCGAGTGCACCTGGAACATTCTCCAGGATAGATCATATCGTGGGTCACAAATCAAGCCTTGGTAAAATTAAGAAAATTGAAATCGTATCAAGTATCTTTTCCAACCACAACACTATGAGACGAGATATCAATTTCAGGAAAAAAACTGTAAAAAATACAAACACGTGGAGGGTAAACAATACACTACAAGATAACCAAGAGAGATCACTGAAGAAATCAAAGAGAAAATCAAAAAATACCTAGAAACAAATGACGATGAAAACATGACAACCCAAAACCTGTGAGATACAGCAAAAGCAGCTCTAAGAGGGAAGTTTATAGCAATACAATCCTACCTTAAGAAACAAGAAAAATCTGAAATAAACAACCTAAGCTTACACCTAAAGCAATTAGAGAAAGAAGAACAAAAAAAATCCCAATGTTAGCAGAAGGAAAGAAATCCTATAAATCAGATCAGAAATAAATGAAAAAGAAATGAAGGAAACAATAGTGAAGATCAGTAAAACTGAAAGCTGGTTCTTTGAGAAGATAAACAAAATTGATAAACCATTAGCTAGACTCATCAAGAAAAAAAGGGAGAAGACTCAAATCAACAGAATTAGAAATGAAAAATGAGACCTAACAACTGACACTGCAGAAATACAAAGGATCATGAGAGATTACTACAGGCAAGTATATACCAATAAAATGTACAACCTGCAAGATATGGACAAATTCTTAGAAAAGCACAACCTTCTGAGACAGAACCAGGAAGAAATAGAAAATATAAACAGACCAATCACAAGTACTGAAATTGAAACTGTGATTAAAAATCTTCCAACAAACAAAAGCCCAGGACCAGATGGCTTCACAGGTGAATTCTATCAAACATTTAGAGAATAGCTAACACCTATTCTTATGAAATTCTTTCAAAATATAGCAGAGGGAGGAACACTCCCAAACTCATTCTTTGAGGCCACCATCACCCTGATACCAAAACCAGGAAAAGATGTCACAAAAAAAGAAAACTATGGGCCAATATCACTGATGAATATAGGTGCAGAAATCGTCAACAAAATACTGGCAAACAGAATCTAACAGCACACTAAAAGGATCACACACCATGATCAAGTGGGATTTATCCCAGGGATGCAAGGATTCTTCAATATATGCAAATCAATCAATGTGATAAACCATATTAACAAATTGAAGGATAAAAACCATATGATCATCTCAATAGATGCAGAAAAAGCATTTGACCAAATTCAACACCCATTTATGATAAAAACCCTCCAGAAGTAGGCATAGAGGGAACTTACCTCAACATAATAAAGGCCATATATGAAAAACCCACAGCCAACTTCGTTCTCAATGGTGAAAAACTGAAACCATTTCCACTAAGATCAGGAACAAGACAAGGTTGCCCACTCTCACCACTATTTTTCAACATAGTTTTGGAAGTTTTAGCCATGGCAGTCAGAGAACAAAAAGAAATAAAAGGAATACAAATCAGGAAAAAAGAAGTAAAACTGCTACTGTTTGCAGGTGACATGATACTATACATACAGAATCCTAAAGATGCTACCAGAGAACTACTAGAGCTAAACAATGAATTTGGTAAAGTAGCAGGATACAAAATTAAGGCACAGAAATCTCTTGCATTCCTATACATTAATGATGAAAAATCTGAAAGAGAAATTAAGGCAACACTCCCATTTACCATTGTATCAAAAAGAATAAAATACCTAGGAATAAACCTATCTAAGGAGACAAAAGACCTGTATGCAGAAAACTATAAGATACTGATGAAAGAAATTAAAGATGATACAAACAGATGGACAGATATACCATGTTCTTGGATTGGAAGAATCAACATTGTGAAAATGACTATACTACCCAAAGCAATCTACAGATTCCATGCAATCCCTATCAAGCTACCAATGGCATTTTTCACAGAACTAGAACAAAGAATTTCACAATATGTATGGAAACACAAAAGACTCCAAATAGCCAAAGCAATCTTGAGAAAGATAAACGGAGCTGGAGGAATCGGGCTCCCTTACTTCAGACTATATTACGAAGCTACAGTAATCAAGAACAGTATGGTACTGGCACAAAAACAGAAATATAGATCAATGGAAGAAGATAGAAAGCCCAGAGATAAACCCATGCTCATATGGTCACCTTATTTTTGATAAAGGAGGCAAGAATATACAATGGAGAAAAGACAGCCTCTTCCATAAGTGGTGCTGGGAAAACTGGACAGCTACATGTAAAAGAATGAAACTAGAACACTCTCTAGGGCTTCCCTGGTGGCGCAGTGGTTAAGAATCCGCCTGCTAATGCAGGGACATGGGTTCGAACCCTGGTTCGGGAAGATCCCACATGCCATGGGGCAACTGAGCCTATGTGCCACAATTACTGATCCCATGTGCCACAACTACTGAAGCCCGTGAACCTAGAGCCCATGCTTCATAAGAAGAGAAGCCACCACAATGAGAAACCCACGCACCACAACAAAGAATAACCTCCACTCGCGGCAACTAGAGAAAATCCCTGCGCAGCAACAAAGACCCAATCCAGCCAAAACTAAAATAAATAAATTAACATTCCCTAATACCATACACAAAAATAAAATCAAAATTGATTAAAGACCTAAATGTAAAGCCAGACACTATAAAAAAACTCTTAGAGGAAAACATAGGCAGAACACTATGACTTAAATCACAGCAAGATCCTTTTTGACCCACCTCCTAGAGAAATGGAAATAAAAACAAAAATAAACAAATGGTACCTAATGAAACTGAAAAGAGTTTGCACAGCAAAGGAAACCATAATCAAGACGAAAAGACAACCCTCAGAATGGGAGAAATATTTGCAACCGAAGCAACTGACAAAGGATTAATCTCCAAAATATATAAACAGCTCATGCAGCTCAATATCGAAAAAACAAACAACCCAATCCAAAAATGGTCAGAAGATCTAAATAGACATTTCTCCAAAGAAGATATACAGACTGCCAACCAACACATGAAAGGATGCTCAACTTCACTAATCATTAGAGAAATGCAAATCAAGACTACAATGAGATATCACCTCACACAGGTCAGAATGGCCATCATCAAAAAATCTACAAACAGTAAATACTGGAGAGGATGTGGAGAAAAGGAAACCCTCTTGCACTGTTGGTGGGAATGTAAACTGATACAACCACAATGGGGAACAGTATGGAGGTTCCTTAAAAAACCAAAAATACAATTACCATATGACCCAGCAATCCCACTACTGGACATATACCCTGAGAAAACCATAATTCAAAAAGACACATGCACCCCAATGTTTACTGCAGCAACATTTACAATAGCCAGGACATGGAACAACCTAAGTGTCCATCGACAGATGAATGGATAAAGAAGATGTGACACATATATACAATGGAATACTACTCAGCCATAAAAAGAAATGAAATTGAGTTATTTGTAGTGAGGTGGATGGACCTAGAGTCTGTCATACAGAGTGAAGTAAGTCAGAAGAGAAAAACACATACCGTATGCTAACACATATATATGGAATCTAAAAAAAAAAAAAAATGGTTCTGAAGAACTTAGGAGCAGGACAGGAATAAAGATGCAGATGTAGAGAATGGACTTGAGGACACTGGGATGGGGAAGGGTAAGCTGGGACAAAGTGAGAGAGTGGCATGGACATATATACAATCCCAAATGTAAAACAGATAGCTAGTGGGAAGCAGCTGCATGGCACAGGGAGATCGGCTCAGTGCTTTGTGACCACCTAGAGCGGTGGGATAGGGAGGGTGGGAGGGAGACACAAGAGGGAGGTGATATGTGGTTATATGTATACATATAGCTGATTCACTTTGTTATACAGCAGAAACTAGCACAACACTGTAAAGCAATTATACTTCAATAGAGATGTTAAAGTTTAAATCCAAAAAACAAAAATTCTTAGTTATGTCCTCATTCATTCCACATGTATCTAATGCATCGATTGCCTATTTTATGGCATAAGTAGGATTTGGATATGGAAAGATGAATTAGTCACAGTTCTGGCCTTCAAGGTGCTCAAAGTCTTCTATGAAAAAAACAAACAAAACAAACAGTTACCATATAATAGCCTAAGTGCTATGATAAAGATTTTACAAGGTAATGTATTATTGGGGAGGAAAAAAACCTCTAACTAATCATCTGGGAGGATGGGTATTTGAGAGGGTTGGATATGTTTACAAGGAGATGTCATGGGAAAGTTACTGCAATACATGGGAATTCTGGAGATACTATTACTTTGGTGTCTGCTAAGCTCTGTAGTTTTCTATCCAAATAGTAAAATAGTGAGAGAGTTAGTTGAATGCAAAATCTTCTTAATTCTGGGTGAAATGCAGATCTAGAATTTGCTCATGTAGCATGAACTGTACCCACAGTCTGAAAAAAGCAAGCCAAATAAACGAATTATTAATTCGATTCACACAAAAGCAAGGTCCTTTAACCCAATTTTCATGGAAATTGTTTCTCCCGCCATTAACCTTAATTCTAGGTTCACTCCCCTCTGAGGACCTAGTCAAAAAGGCAATACAAGCTTACTAACAAGGGTGTACACACTGATGTAGTTAAAGCTGATTAGCATTAGGATATAATGGTAGTAGAAAACCTGGATATACACCTTGGGATATCAGGCATAGCAATGGTTGAGAATAATTCTCTTTAGAAAATTATAAAAATGGTGCACCTGAAGGATGAATGATATGGTTTGTTTTCCATTAGAGCCCAAAAATACATGGCTGATTAATTTTTTAATTGAAATAGAGTTGATTTTCAAGATTGTGTTCATTTCAGGCATACAGCATAGTGATTCAGTATTTGTGCAGACTGTATTCCTTTATAGATTATTATAAGATAATGGGTATAATTCCCTGTGCTATACAGTAAATCCTTGTTCCTTATCTATTTTATATGTAGTAGTTTGTATCTGTTAATCCCATACTCTTAATTTGCCCCTCCTTTGGTAACTGCAAGTTTGTTTTCTGTATCTGTGAGTCTGTTTCTGTTTTGTATATAGATTCATTTGTATTATTTTTGAGTCCATATATAGTATTTGGCTTTCTCTGTTTGACTTATTTCACTAAGCATAGTATTCTCTAGGTCCAGCCATGTTGCTGCCAATGACAGTATTACATTACTTTTTATGGCTAAGTAATATTCAATTGTATATATGTGCCACATCTTCCTAATCTGATCATCTATTGATGGACACTTGGGTTGCTTCTTTGTCTTGGCTATTGTAAATAGTGCTGCTATGAACATCGGGGTGCATGTATCTTTTTCAATTAGTGTTTTCATTTTTCCAGATATATACCCAGGAGTGGAATTGCTGGATCATATGGTAGTTCTATTTTTAAATTTCTAAGGAAATGTTATACTGTTTTCCATAGTGGCTGCACCAATTTGCATTGCCACCAACAGTGTACAAGTGTATCCTTTTCTCCACATCCTCTCCAACATGTGTTATTTGTAGACTTTTTGATGGTGTGAGGTATTACCTCATTGTGGTTTTGATTTGCATTTCTCTAATAATTAGTGATGGTGAACATCTTTTCATGTGCCTGTTGGTCATCTGTGTATTTTCTTTCAAGAGATGTCTATTTAGGTCTTCTGCCCATTTTTTGATTGGGTTGGTTGTTTTATTGATATTGAGTTGTATGAGTTTTTAGTATATTTTGGAAATTAACCCCTTGTCGGTCACATTGTTTGCAAATATTTTCTCCCATTCTGTAGTTTGTCTTTTCATTCTGTTGATGGTTTCCTTTGAAGTGCAAAAGCTTTTAAGTTTGGTCAGGTCCCATTTGTTTATTTTTGCTTTTATTTCCTTTGCCTTGGGAGACCGATCCAAGAAAATATTGCTGTGATTTATGTTGGAGAGTGTTTAACCTGTGTTCTCTTCTTTGACCCAGATCATGACTATTGAATTCCAGGCATAATGGAGATAGGGAGAGAGTACACTGGTCCCATTCACGGAACTTAAAGATTACCCTTCCTTTTTCTTTCTGACCATAATATGGTTCTTTGTTTCACCATCTACTGAAAAGAATTCTAAAGATCACTACCTAGCATCCTTACTAAAATGATTCAAATCTATGAAGTAGAGCCTAAAACAAATTTACTTTCTGAAGGAGTGATTCCAAGCCCTAGATGTTCCAATTATGCAAACAGTTATCACAAGAGATATTCAAATAAATTTATAAGAATAAATATATTGCTTTAAAACATTAACATGTATAATATCGTATTTTTAGGAAGTATATATTTAAGACATATAAAAGATAATGTGAAATGAGAAAGTGTTAAGATGTTACAATGGCGAAATCTTTAGATTCTAAAGAGATTCCAATTCCATGTTCTAGAATAAAGATTCTAGTTTTGCCCAGGATGGTTACTGTGGCTATTTTGAGGTGAACTGGGAGGCTCTGAGCCATGTCAAAGTGGAGGAGTGGCGGTCAGTGGGCAACTTTATTATATTGATACAAGCAACACACATTCATTGTAGAAAAAGAGAATACTAGGAAGCAAAAGGATTAAAAAAAAAACCCTATAACCCCACAACTTATTAGATAACAATATTAGTAAGCTTTTAAAGTATACTTTCTAGAATTTTTTCATATGCTTTAGTTGCAAAAAAAAAAAAAGGAATTATACCCACATATAATACTTTTGTAACCTGTTTCCACTGACTTCACAATACAGTTCAAGCTGAGTGGTATAGCACTGTTGAAATTTATACCATGATTTATTTAACCAGTACTATAAGTACCCTATTGTTGGTTAGTTTGATTGCTTCTGATTTCTATCATAATTTTACAATGAAAATCTTTGTAAATGAATCTTTACACACATCCTAAATTCCATTAGGATACATTTTTAGAAATGGAATTGAGGAGCCAAGGGATGGGCACATTTTTATATTTTCTCAACGTATTTCCAAATTTTCCTACAGAAAGTTGGTATCCGCAAAGTAGGAGACTGCTCATACCTGTAGGCTGGTTATTTGTATTCATGGACGCTATTCTCTTGTACTAACTTGTGTCACTCATAGTGCCACAATATTCCAATAATGACTGAAAGGACCTTGGACACTCGACTCCAGCAGTCGAGAGTAAGGTTCATTTCCTTGGAAACCTCTTTCTTTTTCCCGAGTAGTGATACATGGCTATCACGTGATCTTTTTCAGATTGCCCCAATCAGTTAACAACAGTTTAACACAAATGAGAGTATTTCACTTATGGACGATCATTACAATAGGCTACAATTTATGCTAAATCATGTGTGAGATTTCTCAATGAGAAAAATGTATACTGAGAACAGATCTTGAATGATTTAGCATTTGAACACCAGCGCTCACACACTGTACCATGTAGATTATGCAAAATTTTGGTTCAGGAGAGAGATGCTTGAAAACACTTTTGTTTCTCTTTGAGGCCAGTACTTGAACATGTTTTAAACACTTATTTCATTAAAATCAATTAATTGGTTAATTATTGATTAACCAGATTAACTAGCCCCAGAATGAAATGTTGAGAGGAAAAGTCAGTTTCAATCTGTGGGGAAAATGATGGCAATGCCACTTTTAACAACTAATTATAGGAATTGTCTTCTAGAACACCTGGGCTGCAGTCTCGAACTAGATTCCTTCTGCTGCTTTTTCTTTTCTTCTGATTTTTTTTTTAACAAGAAAGAAGAAATTACAAAAGGCAATTCTGTCTAAGAAAAGGAAAGGATTAAAAAAGAGAAGCCTTCATTTTGAAGCATCCACAGGACACCATGGAAAGCTCCCAAGCACTAGAAAAGAAAACCTCATTCCACAGACATAAATAAGAACAAATCCTTCTGGACAGAGCTTAAGACAGGAGGTGGGGGTGATAAAATTACAGTACATTTTTAAAGCATGGGCTTTGCAAGCTGCACGTCCTCAAGAAAAAAATAACTTTAAGGAATTGAGGTGAATTCAGCATGTGGAGATTGTGTCACTTCCTACTATTGTTCTATGGTCCTTTAATTATGGTAGGATCTGGTGTCTGGCCCTAGAATGCATAGGTTCTACTGTCTGATAAGACATTTTTTCCTCATATGCATTCTGACCCATCAGCTACGGATGCAGGTACCATGACCCAGGATTGAGCTGGAAGGAGGAGACTGTACAACCATTGGTAACACAGCCGATTTAACGGGATTGTCAGTCCTCTGATTTTCCAGCGACAGTTCTTGAATCATTCTATAAGCAACGTGATGAACCACAAACATATTTCAAGCATTTTCTCTTTGCCAAAAAGGTTCTCTATTTTCAAACTTTCACAGACCTCAATTTCAACTTAAAGTCCTATTTTTAATTATATTCCACCAAATTAAATTTTAATTTATGTCTTCCAGAAAAAAAGCATCTAAGAGCTATCAAATAGATAACACAATTCAGTGTCTTTACAAAAACGCTTTTAAAATCCAGCGTAAAAATCAACACCCCAAAATAAGTCCTTTTCATTTCTAAATTGTTCATAAGAGGAAATCGTACAAATAAATCACAAATGCAAGTACATTTTTTCCTTCAATGCATCAACCATTTTTTACCTGCAAAATTGCCTTTACTTCCTTGGGAGCAAAGTCAGGTGATACAACAAAAAGAATAAACTACTTTTGATTTGCTAGTTATTTTGCTGACTCTAAAGATATCAAATATCATTTCAAAGAGAAAATGGTTTGTTGCAGAGATAATAGTAGTAGTCACCATCCTTTATATGTGTGTTATGTTAAAATGCGTAACTTAAACCTGCTTATTAGCTACTTAAGCTGGTAACAGTTCTTTGAAGCATTATGTTTCCCATTTTACATGAGTAAACAAGCTCAGAGATGCTAAATTATTTGCTAATATGTGACAGTCATATATGAATTAAGATATGGCTCTGAAATGTGTTACAGCTAATGTGTCACAAAGGCTATGTCACCAAACTTCTTGTCATGTCTCAGTTTTTCCATAGTCACCACAGCCTTCCTCTAAAAATGGTGATGCAGTTTAGATAACATCCCAGTCCTTCCTTCTCACTTATCTGTCTAGTTATAAATTCATTTCTTCAACAGATAATTAATGATTACTGTATTTGGTACTGTAGAAACAAGATGACTAATTTTATGGTCATGACCTCCAAGATCTCAGTTTGGTGAGCAAAATATACAGATTAAAAAAAATTAGTTAAAAGAGCCTAGGATAAGTGTATGTGATGGTAGAAGGTACTATGAGAACCCAGAAGAGAGAAGGAATAAATTTAAAAGACAGGAAGACCTTAACCAAGGAGACACTGATTTTGCTGAGTTTTAGACCATAAATAAGAGTCTCTTGGTATTTTCAACCTCCATCCCTTGCCTTTTACTTAATTCAGTATGTAATTGGACAAATTCAGAATATCCTTCACAAGTGGTGTCATCTTTATGTAAGCTTTAAATCATAGTTTCAGTGGGTTTCCTTCGGTCATTCAAATGAATGGAAGACAGCTTGTTCTAGAGAAAATATTAGAGTTCTTTAGGCAGTATCTGTTGATAGTAAAAGAAAAGGGCATTTCTTTCTTTCAGAGAAGGCTGAGGGCCCTCGGTTTGAGCTGAAGTTTGGGGGGTTTATTGCTGATGTATGTTTTGTTTTAAATTTATTTATTTTTGGTTGCATTGGGTCTTCATTGCTGTGCACTGGCTTTCTCTAGTTGCGGTAAGCAGGGGCTACTCTTCGTTGCTGCGTGCGGGCTTTCTCTAGTTGCGGTGAGCAGGGGCTACTCTTCCTTGCGGTGTGTGGGCTTCTCATTGCGGTGGCTTCTTTTGTTGCAGAGCACAGGGTTCTAGGTGCATGGGCTTCAGTAGTTGTAGCATATGGGCTCAGTAGTTGTGCATGGGCTTAGTTGCTCCACGGCATGTGGGAATCTTCCCAGACGAGGGTTCGAACCCGTGTCCCCTGCATTGGCAGGCGGATTCTTAACCACTGCGCCACGAGGGAAGTCCCTGTTTTGTTTCGTTTGTCTAGGGTTCATTATTAGTAAAGTCTGGTGTCCTTAATGTCAGAGTAGTTGTCTATAGAGTTAAGACTAAGGAATGTGTCAAATTGAGAGAGGGTAAGAAATGTGGAGTTTCTTTAACAAAGTTGCATTTTTTTTTTGTTTCTTTTACTCTAGTTGAAACTATTTGCATAATGTTTCCTGTTAGAAAAGGGGAAAGGTGTTTTGTTTGTTTTTGCAATGCATCTGCTAACCAGGAACTCCAAAAGATGTAGAGACCCTGTCTTTTTCAAGTCTTTACTGCTTTGCAGTGTGGGTGCTTGCTAAATGTAGGGTGACCAAACAGGATATCCCAACCCAAGCTCCCTCCTTTCGGATTTTATTTCCACTCAGACGAATTTGCTTCCCCTGGCACCTACTGGCAGGAGGAAACATCATCTGGCTGAGCTCATCCTAAACACACAAACCTCAACTCAGATGAAGATTATTAACCAAGAAACTGGTGTCACCCTACATCATCCCCTCCCCTGGATGTGTTATAGATCAGGAGAAGAAAATATTGATGGCAAAAGTGAGATTTGGGTTTGGAGAATTAACCTAGCTGTTACTTCTCTCTGCATTATATTTACAGTACTATACCGAGCATCCTCACCCTGATTTCTCCTCCAGTAAGTGCTTCAGCTTCTATGAGCCTCAGTTTCCTGCTATATCAAAATAATATAAGGATATCTTCACTGGCCAATTCACAATGAGGTTCGGAGACAACTGTGATAAAGTTATATGACCACTGAATTATATATCCCTATGCATTTTCCCCTCTTCACCTCCCCTCTCAAAAAAAATTCTTGGAAATAGCTGTTAAATTCGTTTGCTTCATTTTCCAGAGGAGACAACAGCCCCAGAGAGATGATGCTCCGTGGCATTTTAGTGAACTTGAAGAGAGAAGGGATAGGTCTTGCCTAATGGTTAGAACTGAGAAGTAGCTTAAAGACCCACAACAGAACAGCTGCACCCCCTCACATTTTGTATCTTTCTTTGTGGCTCATATAACATTCTGAGCCATGGTGTGTGTGTGTGTGTAGCCCTTATAGAAGTGTGTCTTCTGCACAGTGCAGAATTGTGCACTTTATAAATATTAAATGGATGAACTGGTGAATGCAATAAGCTGAGATTAGTTAGCACAATACATTTACTGTGTAGATGGGTCAACTGAGGCCCCCAAAGTCTCAGTAATTTGTTCAGCATGACAGAGTAAATCGCAACTGGGGTCAGAAGTCCCTCTGAGGTTCTGATTCTAGGCCCTTTACCTTTTCCCCCATTGTTCCTCTCTTCCAGTGGGAACTCCACACTGCCAATGTCTTGAAGTAGCTTGGTCTCCTCTGGTCCTCTGAAGTTCTGGAGACTGTGGCCCTTTCTTTCCCCAGAACCTATATGAATCAGTGATGGCTGTGTTGGCATGGGGTGGAGCGGGGGAGGTGCTTCAAGAGTAGAAACTGATGGGATTCAAACTAGTATAAGATGAGATGGGCAGAAACCAAGCACAGGGGTCAGCCAAACCTGCAACTGGCTGAAGGCAGTGGGATTGGTTTGTACAGGACCAAGCACAGCAAATATGATGACCTATTGGACATGACAAGCTTTGGTCTGGATAAATCCAGCCCTGGGAAGGTAACACATTTGGATATCATTGCTTGTAAGAGTAGGGATTAGTTGAAACAGTGCAGGTGGCTTCCCACAACATATGTCTACCATAAGAAAGATAATTCAGGGAGCATCTTTTCTTAGGCATAGCCATATCATCTGTGTAAGAAACAACTTTACTATATGTATAATGCTGGTAACAGCTCAGGGCCTCTTGGCTAGCTTTATTTCTGAAAGATATATACAATGAAAACCAAATTCGATACATTTTATTGGTGGCTAGGTAAATGTACTATTAATAATTTAGGGGTCAGTTTGGTTATTGCTTATAGATCTCTGAGCACAAATTATATTTAATATTATTTAGGGCAATAAATAGCATTGTGCTAAATACTTATGCTTTATTTAATCATCACAACAATCATATGTGGTTGACATTGCAGGTGAGGAACCTGAGGTTCAGATACATCAAAGGATTTGCCTGAGGATGTACCGGTAGGAAATGATAGAGACAAGCATAGACTATCTGCTGAGCACTTGCCCTTAACCAATATCCTGTCAAATCCAACCTTAAGTTTCTGTTACCTGTGCACTTGACTTATCCCTCCCACTAGACAGCAAGATCTTAGAAACCAGGTCTTACTGTGTTCCCTCAGAAAGCATCTGTCACAATGCTTTACAGAAATATGTCCTAAAATGGCAGGATGGTCAGACACAGAGATTTTGCAAGTTGATGGATGGATGGATGGATGGATGGATGGATGGATGGATGGATGGATGGATGGATATAGGAAAGGTTCAGTTATTTGGGGAAGGGGAAATGGGAGAAGGAAGAGAATCAGTAGACTAGAAAAGGAAGAAAAAAAGACATTTCAAATTTAATACTTGAGTTCTAACTTATATCAGCCAACTCTAGTAATAAAGTATGTCCTTGCAGAGAAATGGCTAACATCTCTCCTGATTTACACATAAAAGGATTTATTGCTGTTCTTGCCTCTGTAAAGTAATGTAAGATCAACAGGATTAGTGGCATTATACTGTGCTCTCTGCAGAGTTTAATGCCATTTCAAGCTGTTAAAAATTTATAGAAACAAATAAGAGTCCAAAATCAGCTGAAGCGCTAATCCCCTCGAAGTAAAGGATTGTTCCTAGGTTACCATTTCCCTTGCAAATGTAAACTCAGGTGATTGCAGTTTGCAGATAACATTACCTTCCTCTTGAGCCAAGGCTGGGCATTCGTGGAAGAGTGACTGAAGGCAGTATAGTGTATCCGTCTGCCTCATTTCTTTATTAAGTCCATATGTATAGCGAGCAAGGAGTACAGGGTGACAGTAAAATGATCCTTCCTATCCAAGGGTGAAAGGAAATTGGACACCAGAGAAAGTATCATCTCTGGTGGGATGATAGGTACAAAATCATCCCACCAGAGTGGATAGGCGAAGTCCCTTGAAGGAGGCGCAATGACTTCTAGGCCATTCATATTTATTCATTCACCCATTCCTTTGTACATTCATAAGTTTAGAAGATAAAATAATCTCTCAGGAGATTATTCATAAACAATGGAAGGCTAGAAAACCAAGTGTTTCTAAAATAAGTATGCATGGTGTTCCACGTAGGGAGCAGGAAATCTGTCCCAAAGACTGACCGGTCTGGTCCCAGTGGCAGTTACACCTTAGAATGGACAGAGATGCATCAGGTCACTCCAACATGTGATTCGTTTGATTCTCTCTACTTATCGTACATCATAGAACGTAAGGCTTAAGGAATCAGTTCAAAGATGTATTTTATTTTATATACCACTAAAGAAAAAAAGAGCTACAATTACACTAAGCTATACTTTTTGAGTTTTATTTTAACCAAATATAGTTGATTTACAATATTGTGTTAGTTTCAGTTATACAGCAAAGTGATTCAGTTATTTTTTTAAACTATTTTCCATTATAGGTTATTATAAGATATTGAATATAGTCCCCTGTACTATACAGTAAATCCTTGTTGCTTATCTGTTTCATGTGTAATAGTCTGTATCTGTTAATCCCATACTCCTAATTTCTCCCTCCCCCACACCCTTTCCCCTTTGGTAACCATAAATTTGTTTTCTATGTCTGTGAGTCTATTTCTGTTTTGTATATAGGTTCATTTGTATTGTTTTTTTAGATTCCACATGTAAGTGATATATGATGTTTGTCTTTCTCTGACATTTCACTAAGCATAGAATTTTCTAGGTCCATCCATGTTGCTGCCAGTGGCAGTATTACATTCTTTTTCACGGCTGAGTAATATTCAATTGTATAAATATATACCACATCTTCTTAAACCAATTGTCTGTTGATGAGCAGTTGGGTTGTTTCTGTGTCTTAGAAATTATGAATACTGCTGCTATGAATATTGGGGTGCATGTATCTTTTCAAATTAGAGTTTTCATCTTTTCCAGATATATGCCCAGGAGTAGGATTGCTAGATCATTTTCCATAGTGGCTGCACCAATTTACATTCCCACCAGCAGTGTGGGAGGGTTCCCTTTTCTCCACACTCTCTCCAGGGTTTATTATTTGTCGATGTTTTGATGATGGCCATGCTGACCGGTGGGAGGTGATACCTCATTGTGGTTTTGATTTGCATTTCTCTAATAATTATTGATGTTGAGCATCTTTTCATGTGCCTGTTGGCCATCTGTATGTCTTCTTTCAAGAGATGTCTATTTAGGTCTTCTGCCCTTTTTTTTATTAAAGTAGAGTTGATTTACAATGTTGTGCCAGTCTCTGATGTACAGCAGTGTGACTCAGTTTTACACAGAGACTTTTTTTTATATTATTTTTCATTACTGTTTATCCCAGGAGACTGTGTATAGTTCCCTGTGCTATACAGTAGGACCTTGTTTATTCATTCTAAATATAATAGTTTGCCTCTACCAACCCCAAACTCCCAGTCCATCCCTCTTGTCCCCCACCCCTGTTCTGCCCATTTTTTTAATTGGGTTGGGTTTTTGTTTTTTTTTTTGATATTGAGTTGTATGAGCTATTAGTATATTTTGGAAATTAATCCCTTGTTGGTCTCTTACTTTGCAAATATTTTATCCCATTTCATAGGTTTTTTGTTTTATTGATGGGTTCCTTTGATGCAAAAGCTTTTAAGTTTGATTAGTTGCCATTTGTTTATATTTTTGCTTTTAATTCTTTTGCCATGGGAGACTGATCTAAAAAAATATTGCTATGATTTATGTCAGAGGTGGTTTTGCCTGTGTTCTCTTCTAGGAGTTTTATGGTGCCATGTCTTATATTTAGGTCTTTAAACCATTTTCAGTTTATTTTTGTATATGATTTGAGGGAGTGTTCTAATTTTATTGATTTACATGCAGCTGTCCAGCTTCCCCAACACCATTTGCTGAAGAGACTGTCCTTTCTCCATTGTATATTCTTGTCTCCTTTGTCATAGATTAATTAACCATAGGTGTATGGCTTTATTCCTGGGCTCTTAATTCTGTTTCATTGATTTAATGTCTGTTTTTGTGCTAATACCACACTGTTTTGATTACTGTAGCTTTGTAGTATTGTCTGCAGTCTGTGAGGGTTACGCCTCCAGCTTTATTTTTTCCCTCAGGATTGCTCTGGCAATTCTGGGTCTTTTGTGATTCCATATAAATTTTAGGATTATTTGTCCTAATTCTGTGAAAAATGTCATGGGTATTTTGATAAGGGATCACAGTAAATCTGTAGATTGCTTTGAGTAGTATGGTCATTTGAAAAATTCAAGAGCATGGGATTTATTTTCATTTCTTAGAATCATAGTCAATTTCCTTTATCAATATTTTAGAGTTTTCAGTGTATAGGTCTTTCACCTCCTTGGTTAAGATTTGGTTAGGATTGTTCCTAGGTATTTTATTATTTTTGACAGT